>NW_025335468.1:5959676-6162465 GCF_004798865.1 Varanus komodoensis | reverse complement strand
GAAGAGGAGACTCAGAGGGGATATGTTGGCGACATACAGGTATGTGAGGGGATGTCACACAGAGGTGGGTAGAGACCTGTTCTCCCCTGCAGAGGAAGGCAGGATGCGCTCCAATGGAGCAAAGCACAGGGAGCCAAGGTTCCATTTGGATGCCAGGAAGCACTTCCTGACAGTCAGGACCCCAAGGGTGTGGAATGGGTTTCCACGGGAGGTCGTTGAGGCCCCATCGATGTGGGTGTTCAAAGATAGGCTGGACATGCACATGGTGGGCATGTTGTGAGCGGAGCTGGCTGGTGCTGGAGGTCAGACTAGATAGCCCGGGAGACCCCTTCTGACTCGCTCTGTTTCTATTTTTCTATGAAACCATAATAACAGACCCTCAACTAGAATGCATACTGCAGCCTAGACAAGGTAGAACCAAGCCCAAGGGCATGCTGGTGTGGTTAATCAGAAAAGTCAGGGAAGCCATAAAAGACAAAGAGTCTTCCCTCATAAAATGAATGTAGCACAAACTTTGGGAAAACAAAGGTAAATTATAAGGAAGGCAAAAAATAAAAATAAAATGTAATAAATTGAGACATATATTGCTAAAAACATTAAGCCCATTTAAAATATATATATTAGAAACAGGAAAGGATTAGTAGGGAGGCAGCAGGATACTTGGGCTGTTTCCTGAAAGAGGGCTCCCACTGTTACCAATTAGAAGGCATTGTGCCTCTATTCCATCTTTTTCTTTTTAATGGATTTTCTGTAGTAAGAAAAAAGACAGAAGGATCAATGCCAGAAAACAGGAAGGTTACAGGTGAGAATGATAGATGATAAGGGGGACACAGTATAGGTTGCTGAAATTATTAATCATGTGGAGAAAGTGGAGGGAGAGAATTTTTCCCTCTTTTCTCATACTTGGGGTCGTCCAATGAAAAAGATTGGCACTTGACTCAGGGCAGACAAAAGATAGCACTGTACATGGTTGTTGCTTGGGATTCATTCATGCAAGATATTAAGAGGGCCCCATGTTGACAGTTTTCAAACAGGGTTGGGCAAATTTATGGGGGAGAGGCCCATCAGTGGCTATTAGTCATAATGAAAGTCAAGCAAAGTTGGAGAACATCCAAAAACATTCAGTGAAAAAAAGAGATGAAGTCCCAGAATGTGAAAAATACTTTTATTCTTTAGAACAGCCCAATGCATTTTGGCCCTGCCTTTTATATTTGCAGGCCTCCTTAAAGGATTAAAATGTTTAAAGATAGCCTGCAGATATCTCTGAAAATATGCCTCTGAGAATAAATCCTATATAAATCCTAAATAAATTACTAGTCTCTGCTGAGATCTTTGCAAGCTTCATTTGAACATTTTAACTCCTGAAGAAGATCCACTCATATTTGGGGTAGGGCCAACATTCATGTGAGTTACCCTAAGGAATAAACTGTTAATTTTTACATCTGGTGTCCTTTTCAGCATGTTTTATTCAGAATGGCAATATGGACTTTCCAGCCTGAGGCAATGTGCCACTGGAGAAAACACTGTTGGCTTTATGCACTGTCTGTGGGCATCCAAGTGTTCAGTGTAGGAACCAGAAAACTGGAGTCAGTAGACCTTTTGGGTTGAGCAGAAAGGGCTGCTGTCATATCCTTGCATTCATGGCTGCAGTTTGGAAGAACAGATTGCCCTTGAGTGGCTGTGCTTTGTGCAGCGCTGTGACTTTGGGTTTTTTGAAGGTCATGATCAGGGTGATTATTATGGCCCATGGAAGATCTTTTCCTGCAGATAGTAATACAAATTGGTGTGCATATTATACACATATTGAATAATCAAATAAACTCTAGCTAGTTCAGTCTGAGGAGCAAAGCATCAGCCAGCTTGTAGGCTGAACCTTATTAAACAACTGTGTGTGTATATAGGAAAATTTATATTTGAGGATTGCCTAAAACAATGGATGGCCTGTGAAATTCCCTTGCATTCCTTCCTCAGGCCATTCCATCCCTAGGTTCTGCCTCTGGCCTGAAGGAAGCATGGCATGAGGCAGGATTAATCCAAACAATGCTAAAGCTCCCTTATTAATAGGATTAATAGTCAATAATGAATATTATATTATTGAAAAGAGTTTGTCTTGGCAGTCTCTGAGATGGGGGAAAGAATCTCACTCTTCAAGTAATTAGCTTAATTAAAATAGTGTTGGTAGGAAAGTGTGCTTAAATTATAAGTTATTTATTAAAATGTTTTGCTAGGCAAAAACAGTGCATCTCTGCTTCATTATGTGAACTTTATTATGCTGTACATGGAACTGCTTTGAAAACAGTCCAGAGACTTCAGCTGGTTCAAAACAGAGCAACAAGGCTGCTTTCTTTTTCAACTAATCCAGGTGAGGCAGTGGCTGTTCTGAACCAGTGCCTGGCTGAGGTAATGGGCTGGATGAGGGCCAATAAACTGAAGCTCGATCCAGATAAGATGGAGGTTCTGTTGGTGGGTGATTCAAGCTCCTGGGTAGGTGACCTGGGCCCTGCCCTGGATGGGGTTGCACTCCCTCTAAAGGACAGGCTCCGCAGCTTGGGAGTGCTCCTCGACCCGGAGCTGTCCTTGCAAGCCCAAGTGACAGCGGTGGCGAGGAGCACTTTCCTTCAGCTTCGGCTAATCCATCAGCTGCGTCCCTACCTGAAGGAGGATTGCCTAGCAACAGTAACACATGCATTGGTTACTTCCCGGTTGGATTTCTGTAATGCGCTTTACGTGGGACTGCCCTTGAAGACAGTCCGGATACTTCAGATGGTTCAAAATAGAGCTGCCAGGATGCTGTTGGGGACTGGGTATTATTCTCATATAACCCCAGTCCTCTGTCAGCTCCACTGGCTTCCCATCGAAGTCCAGGCTCAATTCAATTCAAGGTGCTGGTTATTACCTATAAAGCCCTAAAAAGCTTGGGACCAGGATACCTAAAGGAATGCCTTTTTCCCTATTTGCCCTCCCACCCCGTGAGATTAGCAACAGAAGCCCTCCTCTGAGAACCCTCTGTGAAAGACGTTAGGAGACAGAATACCTGGAGGAAGGCCTTCTCTGCAGTGGCGCCTCGACTATGGAATGCGCTCCCCAGAGAGGTCCGCCATTATATGTTTTTCAGTGCCAGGTCAAGACCTTTTTATTTAATCAATATTTTAATATGTTTTAATATTGAATTTTATTGTTGTATTTTATTAATTTGCAGCCAGTGTGGATGGTCAATTTATTTATGTTGTAAGCTGTCCAGAGATGCAAGTAATTGGATGGCATGCAAATTTTATAAATAAATAAATAACGGGGACTGGCTGACAGGAACACATCACACTAGTCCTCTATCAATTACATTGACTACTGACTGAAGTCCAGGCCTGCTTCAAAGTGTTAACGTTAACATTCAAAGCCCTAAATGATGTGGGGCCAGGCTATCTGAAGAAACACCTCCTTCTGTATGTGCCTGCCTGAGCCCTGGGATCATCAGGGGAGGACCTTTTCAGAGAGCCCCCTCCAAAGGAAGCTGGGAGGGCGGCCACTAGGAGAAGGGCCTTCTCAGTTATGGCACCCCATTTGTGGAATCAGCTCCTCAAAGAGGTGCACTTGGCATCCATTCTCTGTTCCTTTCAGCACCAGGCAAAGACCTTTTAATTTACGCTGTATTTTAACAGTTAGACTTTATTCTCATTTTAACCATATTTTACTCTTCTTCTGAGTGAGACTTAGCTGTGTTGGTGGTGGGAGGGATTGTTGTATTATGTTTTATTACATTATGGTATTTGTTAATTGGATTGATGTGTTTTTGTTGTGTTTGTTTTATAGGGTAATTTTGATTTGTAAACCATCCAGGGAGCCTCTGAGCTGATGGGTGGTGCAGAAATAAATAATTAACATTAAAATACCTTGTTCTTTTAGTCTGAAGTACTATATACCCAATAAAATGCATCATACCTCATACAATACAATATAGATTTACCCCACCCAATCCTGAAAGGACCACATATTTATTACAAATGAATGTTGATAAGGTTGGGGAAGGGAATTGTTTCGCTTCTAGGCATTTAGGTTAGTGTAACATAACATATACCCTTTGTTTTATATGTTCATATGGAGTTTGCAATTTAAATGTGCAACAAATGACAGATAACTAGTGTGAAGACTGATGAGTGCAAGTGAGTCCCAGAAGGGATGATTACGTTTAATTTATGTTTGAACTTCTGTTGGGAAAGGGCTGTTTCTTAATATGACAACTAAATTATTGGTTCTTGGAACACGACGTAGCTGCAGTATACATCAAAATAAAGTAGTCACTTGAATGTTAAACTCTGTCAGAGGTAAATTGCCTTCATTGCCATTGTGTTCGTTATGAATAGCATGCTGACTTGACTGAAAAATATCACTCAGACATATTTATGGTTTGGCACCATTTTGCACATACTCTTACAGCCCAACAAGATGTCATGGCAAAATTGCATTTGAGTAGCCTATTAAGGACACAATTCCATGCAAGTTTGCGCAGGAAAAAAAGGCATACAACTTGCAGCATGCCCCAGCCGGTATTAGGAACTAGGAGCTGTACAAACATGCATAGAATGGTGCCCCATTAACCACTGTTGGAAATGCAGGAGGCAGTTGTTCTTGGCATGTGTTTTAGGGGTAGGGTGACACTGCCTATTCAGATGAAGGTGGGAAGGCCAACTGAGAGATGGCAGAGGAGGGAGAGCTTATCTTAAGGCCGCCATCTCCAGGTGTCCGGCAGACCCTGGAAACTAACAAGGGACGTGGGAGAGGAGCCAGAGGAGCCTTGTTTGACCCCATGACATGGTGTTGGGAGAGAAGGGCTAGCCAGCTAGAGGGCCTGCGTCCAGTTGGAGGCTTGCCTGTCTTCAGAGGGGCCCTCCTACTGGGATGAGATCCAGGGATGCTCAACAGGAGGGTTCTCGGAAACAGTTTCTGGTTTGGCTTCAACAAAGCACTCTGTTCATTCTCAGAGACTATTCCTTTGTTGGCTATAGCTGCTGGATGTTGATTGGAAATAAAGAGCTTTTGCCAAAGAACGGTCTGTTGTTTGAAAGGGAGAAGGGAAGGAACCTTGCTCCTAACAACAACATTCAAAATTTTACACTAAAAATATGTTTATATTCAAAAATATGCTGGGGGTTACAGGCCTTTTTCTGTTTAAACTTGCACAGGATTGTACCCTTTAATAGGTGAGGGATTTTAGCTTATAGGATAATGCACAGTGCCTCAGCTAAACAAATATTCTAACTTTTCTCATTTAATGTATATTTTAATGTATGTTGAAATGTTTTTGGGCTCTTCAACCCAAAGCATATCTTTCTAAATATTTTCTCCTAAAACGTTTGTCACCTCTGAAACTCTTCCTGTGCCTTTGTGATCTGTTGCAGGTTTCTGGCTCTTGGTAGCAATTAGCATTTGCACCTGTGGTGTATGAAGGCAGAGTTAACAGAGACAGCCAAGAGGCGTGTGCCCCCTTGAATGCTAACATGTTTGTTTATTTTGGCAAAAGCGTTTGTGGACACTGTCCACTTCATCAGGTACATTAAAGTACCAACCTGAAATGGGCTAATCAAAGTACTCATGTGAGGGGTGCAGCCAGAAATGAGAGAGGTAAACAGTGCTGCAGAGAGGGTTGAATTGACCCCTTTGAGGTTAGCACTTCGTCCATCCTTAAATGTGGACAATGTCTACAAAAGCTTATGCCAGAATATAAATAAAGAAATGAGTCTTTGAGGTGCCATGTGGCACTTGAGTGTTTTGGCTGCCACTGACTAACACAGCTACTCCGCTGTGGCATGTTAACGTAAGTTTGGAGTCAGTAAATGGAACACCTGCTTTTCTCTTTGTACTCCAAGTCTTTGCATAGGATAGGTTTCGAGGATAAGTGACAAATAACTTCCATTACATGTGCCATATTTCTTCCTACTTCTCAACGTATTTATGGCTGGGCAACTTTTGTGCTCTATTTTTGAAACAGTCTCATGTGTCCGTCAAATACGCTCTAGCCTATGAAAACTTACAACTCACTAAATATGATTGTTTTCAAGATGCAGAAGGAGGCCTGGTGGCTTTTACTACAATAGACAATCTGTTTTGTTCTGTACAGTTTATCATCCCATTCAGTAAGAGCACTGAGAAATTTAAAGTAACTGGTATATTCATCCTAATCCTGTGATTTGTGTTTCTTAATTTGTCTTCCTAGTGTTTATATTTCTGTAGACTCCTATAGAAGTCAGTGGGAATAAGTACCTAAGTAGATGTGACACAAATGAACAGGACCTCACTTTGTCTGGGAATAGGATCAGGTCTATGGGGCAAAGTGGCTAACCTTCCCCAACAGCATTTTCCCCACTGAATAATAAGTATGTACTGCAATCCTGTGTATGCTAGGTTGGGAATAAGTCCCACCGAGTCCAATGGTGGCTGTTCTCAGGGGAAAATGTGCTTATACTTGCAGCTGGACTTGCTTTTTAAAGATGGAGTTTCATGTCTTAAACACCTCTAGAGCCTCGTGACTGTAAATAAAAAATGTAGAAAAGACTATCAATGATAAGTTAAATGTCACTTTCAAAACTCTTAATGAATTAGGTAAAAAATGAAAATGCATTTATGTGAACCAAAGACTCTTAATATGATTGTTCTCTAACCATGTAATTTAATGACAGTTTCAGATTGATGTCAGTTTCAGATTGTCCTTTTGGGTTCTGGTCTTTTGCATTCTGTTGTTACCCTGAATGCATTGTAAATGCACTTAGACACATCTTTTCTTTTCTTTTTTTCTTAGAAGCAGCGAAATTTTAGGAAGAATACTTTTAACGTACTGGGAATGGTTTGTTTTTTGAGGTTCTGCTGAAATTAGTTAGATTTCTTTATAAGTCAGTTTGCTGAAAATTAAAGTATAAGGCTGCTGCTGCTGCTCCTCCTCCTCCTAAAAATAGACCCTTCTAGTATCAGTTTCTTCCACAATTAAGGCCCAGATCATGCATGACCTGCATGCAGAATGGTGCGCGGGGCTTCATAGAAGTACGCTTTCCACGAACGCAGTTGCTTATTCAAGGCAGATTCTTCAGTGCTTCCACTATAAGCATGCCTGAGTGACTTTCTCTCCCCAGCCCTGCTGTCCCCAGTGCCATGCACTTAGGCATGAGGGCAATCGTTTATGAATACTCGCAGTGGAAGTGTACAAGGACTTCTTCCACTGGGGGTGTGGAGCCTGGCCACGAACCTTTACACTTAGTAATGGAGCAGCTAGGGATGGGTGAGCAAAACAGTTCACTTTTGCCCAGGTATCAGCTCGATGGTCATCTCACCTTCTTTACTGTGGTCATTTGTAATCTCTGTACAATTTATACAAATAGGATAATTGTGCAAATCCAACACAGAAAAAATGTGCAAAAAATGTGCCGTTTTTCCAAAGTTTTGCCACTTCCCCCCATGACTAAATCATGAAATTTAGCAGTTTACAACTGTAATTGCAAGCTGTTTCTTCAGAAAAAATGTGCATTTTTCATATGTGGCTGTGTACTTAATTATTTGCAAACAGTTTTCTCCTGCTCATGCCTTCATTTGCAAACAGGACTGCTTGATTGCTTTGCTAGCACAGACAAAAATTCCCCTTCTAGTTGGATCCTGAAGCTGTAGGTCTACATGCAGTTATTTGGAAGCAAGTCTAATGGAACTAAATAGGACTTCCTAAGAAGCATGGCTAGGATGAAAGCATATTTCACTAATCTGTACCCCTTTCCTTGAAAATAAGCCCCTCTGAGTTTAAGTTCATTTACTTGCCTAAGCACAGGACTAGTACCAGAACTCTTGTTACCTAAAACAGAGAATCCAATTCAACTGCAATTCACAAACTAGGAGCTGCAGTTCTGCAGGCAAATGTTACTTGCGTATCTTGGGAGCTCTACCTGCAAATGTACCGGGTATTCCTGGGTCAGGTCCTTTATCCTGAGAAATGGTGGGGGCACCTTCTGCTGTTATGCTGGCAAGTCATCTCTAACTTATGGAGACAGTATGAATGAAAGCCCTCCAGAATGTCTTGTCCTTCACGGTCCTGCTCAGCTCTTGTACATTCAAGGCTGAGACTTTTTTGTGGAATCAATGCCTCTCATAGGTGATCCTCTTCCTCCTCTTCTACTTTCAACTTTTTCTAGCATGATTGTCTTCTCCAGGGAGTCATGCCTTTTCACGAAGTGCCCAAAATATGACAGCTTCAGTTTCATCATGTTTTGCTTTCAGGGAAAGTTCTGGCTGGATTTGATCTAGGACACCTTGTTCATCTTTTTGTCGGTCCAGGGTATTCACAAAGCTCTCCTTCAGCGTCATGTTTGAAATATATTGATTTTCTTCCTGTCAGCTTTCTTAACTATCCAGCTTTGGCACCCATACATAACGGGGAATGACTAGTTTCCAGATTACTTACACCAGAACTGCTAATAAAAAAGTAATGATTTTTCCCAGGTGTTCAAGTTTGAATATCTTGTATTCAAACTGATTTACTGATTTAGGGCACACTCCTACAGGGCTGATCAGGGTTGTGATCCTGATCAACAAAGGACTCCAAATTTGGAACCCTCTTTCTATCCTATGCATTGTTACCATGGGCAAAACAGGGCAGGTGGTTGATGGAGGTTATTTTACCTCCATTCTTTCATGTGAAATGCAAAATGCAACTAGACCTTCCTTTAAGCCCTTCTAGCTGAATTACCTTTCTTGAGTGGGGAAGGGAATAGGGAGTCTCTCAGATATTGTGTATTGGAGCCCCCCTCTCTACAATGCCCCTTTAATTCCTTTAACTTCTTTCCTGAAGTCCCATTTCATGATCGGTTGTCCTCCTCCACCCTCAGACCTCTGCCTGCAAGGCTAGTGGAAGAGATCAGCGTTCTGTGGTGCTCCAGTTGCTGGCCATAGGACCCAAACCTGTGCGGATGCAGAGCAGGAGGAGTGTTTGCTTCCCTGTCCTCCTGCTCAGCATTTTCAGTAGATGGGCCTTTTCTGGTGTAGCTGGTGTATCTCTGTGGGAGGGGAGAAAGGCTAAAGTGGCTGCAGGATATCTTGAATCTTGGCCTTCCTGGTTTCCTCCCTTCCATGCCCCAGCCACTTTCCACTTCTTCATGGCAGTGTTCCTGGCCTCAGAAAGAGCCATGGTAGGTTTTCTCTCCCAGCTGTGACAGGGAAGGGATCTGAGTTCTGGAGAAAAACTCCAAGTTCCACCTCCAGTGATGGATCCCTGGAGACTGGAAAAGGCCATAGGATCACTCTGTCCTGGCAAAAAGCATGTGAGATAGTTCCGTGGGCTATTCTGTGTGAGAGACAAGAGTAGAAAGCTTAAGGGTTATGCTAGATCGAGTGGTAAAAGCAGAGCAGGAGAGTGATAATTCATAGACTGGTCAGACTTTGCTTGGGATGGTTTGAGGTGCTAGTGAAATAATATTAGAAGTGTGTTTACATTTTAAAATGTAGATTCAGCCTCAGTCTTTGGGAAAGGCTGAGGTTCATTTTAATGTAAAGGTGATTTGCAATTTCTGCCCAGAGTTTGTAAATGTATAATATAAGAATGATCGAATATTGTATTTGAAAACAGTGAATGAAATGTCTCTGGACATCTGATCATAAAGCTACAATCACCATCAAAATGCTGGTGCTAAAGTCAGTTCATTATTGCAAACATAATGTTTCAACAGTGCAGCAAGGACAAGATTTCTCTAAAGACATCAGTACATTTATGACTAGGATGGAAAATATTGTAAATCCCTATCTTCCCCTCAAAAACAAACAAACAAACAAACAAACAAAAAAGCCCAGGATTCTTAGAGTGCAAACATAATGGTATGTTACTCTGATTCACAAGTCCATTCTTTCTCACATCTGTCTTTTCCCAAAACTATTTGAGTTCCATATGCCTCAGGAAGTTAGAAGCCTAATCTTTAAAGGAGTCTTCATTTTTGGACTGGACTAAAGGGATTGGGGAAATTTTATTTAAGGTCAAGTCCTGGAGTTCCTCAAAGTCCCTGTTGAGCAATAAACATGTCTTTCAAATCCTCCCTTAAAACGTGAGATGGATGAGAAATGCATTGTCCAAATTTTATATGAACTCATCCAATTTTAACTTCCCAAAAGTATCCGTAAACCAGAGTGTTTGTTTGTTGTTATTTGTTTTTCTGCGCCAGACTAAGATCTTTTTATTTAAAACTTACTTTAAGTGTTAATTTATTGGTTATTTGTAGGATTTAAAAAATGTTTAAGCCGAGCTGCACCGGGTTTTAATATTTTTATTGTATAACTTTGTTTTTGTTGTGAGCAGCCCCGAGGCTTTGTTGCAATGGGGGTGGCATAAAAATGCAATAAATAAATAAATCTGCACAGGTTTGCAGTGCAGCTCACACAGAATTGTACACAAAAACGTCTACTCAGATATTTGGGAAAAGTAAGCCCAACACTACATTCTATTTGGGAACATTTCCTATAAAAAGTGCATAGAAATGTACATGTATTAAAAGAAATCTACATTAAAAGGAATCTACATGTAACACATGATATGCATGTATAGTCCAGAAACTGACTATTTCTGTTGCTTTACTGTAACAAGTTAAGCATAAGCCCATGCAGCTGAAATAACTGCATATTGCTTCCCTGTATACTTTTTTGCCTCCACTTCCTCTTTGATTATACTCTCCTTGGGATAGGGACTTCTTTTTAATGTTCTATGTGTGCTAATGACATTATGTCTCAAAGGTGCAACTGTGTGCAAACTTATGTAGAAAGAAGGCCTATAATTCCCAGCATGCCCCAGCCAGCATAAAGCGCCCAGCATGCCCCAGGAGCAAGTTGTAGGCCTTCTTTCTTGACTTAACATGCATAGGGTTGTGCCCTAAAATGTTATTTAAATAAATGCATAATAACAAACATTTCCCCTTTTCTTTTTTTAAAGAACCAACCAGCTGGGCATATTTACCAAGAAAGAATTTGATCAGCTAGCCCCGGTAGTGGACAGCTTCAGCCTCATGACATACGATTATTCAGCACCGCAACGGTAAGGTGATAAACACGGAAGACAACAGTGCACTGAACTGGCTACTGGGATGCAGTTCTGACATTAACCAACATACCAGAGCTCACATCACTCCTACTTAATATCTTCTATTAGTAATAAGATGATGATGGAGTGACGGCTGAAAATGTGAAGGCGTTCAGCTAAACCATTTGCCTAAGATCTTTTAGGATACTCTGATGCTGTCCTTGGTGGGTTTTCAATGGTGATACACAGCCCAATTAGAAGCACATTCAGTCTAAAGTAGATTGCATCAAGTCCAGTGTGGGACACCACAGTAAGTGTTCTTAGAGCTGAAGCTGTTTCTGTTTCAATTACAAGCCTGCTTTTCTTTGAGAACTGAATGGGATTTTTTTTAAATGCAGTATAGAAGTTACGTGTTATGCCATAAAATATAGGTATTAGTGTATCAAGCATAGATATTAGACTAATGATAGGATTTCAGTCTTGAATAGGGTTAACAATTAGTATTTCCTTTTTGCACACAGCTAAATTTTCATTAGAAGTTCTATATTTTAGTGAGTGGATGAGATTTTTATTCTAATTACCATATTTTTCGCTCTGTAAGACACACCTAGTTTTTAGAGGAGGGATCCATGGAAAGCTTCCTGATAATCACAGGCACATTCCCCATCACTTCCCCATGGGCTTCATTAAAAGACGGGTTGCCATTTGAAAACACACACCAACCTGTGATTAACAGCTCTCACCTGCGCTGGAGGAGGGGGGCAGAGCAGGGCATGCCAAGCGCGTGCCGGCCAGGTGGTGCCACATGGTGCAGCCGGACCGGCAGCGTGCCGGCGGTGGTCTTCTGGGCGGCGTGGCGGTGGTGGCGGCAGGTCTTCCCGGGCGGTGGGGGTGAGCAGTCCGTCTCTCTGTGTGGCCAGCGGGTTAAAGCCCGCGGCTCCTTCTCCTCCACACCACTCCCCCTGAGCGGCACAGCTCTCACCTGCGCCAGAGTGGGGGGGGGGCGGAGCAGGGCGCGCCGAGCGTGTGCCGGCCAGGTGGTGCCACGTGGTGCAGGCGGGCCGGCAGCATCCCGGGTGTCGGGCACACACATATTCGCTCTATAAGACGCAAAGACATTTCCCCTTACTTTTGAGGGGGGAAAAAGTGCGTCTTATAGAGCAAAAAATATGGTAGTTTTTATTTTCTAAAGGCAAGGATAGAAATATTGTCAATGAATATTAAATAATGTATAGGTGCTTCTAAGGTACAGAAGTATATATAAAGAACTACTTAGCTACACTGAATCGATCAGACCTTTCATTTGAGAATGCTTCATAAACCTAGTTGCTGACATTCCTCTTGCCTTACATTTATTTAATTTTTTTAGTCCTCTTTTCACATTGGTAGCCTGATCTCTAAAATCCTGTCCAATTTGGCCTTTGAGGATAGACAACTAACCCTGTTCTATTCCCATTTTGCTTTGAGGCAGTTCTGACAGGTGCTGAGTGTACACAAAATAATACCTCTTTCGTGCTTCAGCAAACAATGTTTTAATATTTGTATCTTGTTATCTTAACTGTCAGCTTGAAGTGTGCACACAAGATAAGCGAAATCATTCAGTTGCTTGTCCAAGGAAAATACAAACAGAATTCCATATTACATAGCATCTACTCGTTTTTCCTTGGGGCTTTTAAAATTTCAGATGTCTCCAGCCAAAATAGGGGCATATTGAAAAGAGTCCAGAAGATGTCAAAACACAAGCAAACTGTCAAGAGCCTTTTCAAAAGCCACTTTATTTGAAATTCCTGAAGGATGTACACTTGAAAAATACAATACAAAATGATACAGTTGAGCCTTAACAAAAATCTTACACATGAAGAAAGCTACATCTGAGTATATGTCTATATGTAAGCACAATGCTGTTTGAAAAAGATATGACTGTGAACCCTTTTCTGAATACTTTCAGAAGGATGGCAACTTCTTCAAAGCAATTTTTGTATTAAAATGCATATTTTACCTTTCCAGGCAGAATCAAGGCAGCTTATATTATCATAAGATAAAATATTGGAGAAGCAGGAGAGCAAAGATTTACTAAAAAATTGCCACACTTCGTACCTTAAGAATGCAGTTGTCATTCTGCATCTTTCTGCTGGCAAAACCTGTTTGTTTTGGGAGTTATGGATCTCCTAATAACAGAGACATGTTAAAAATATTTCTACTTTTCTTAGGAATCTGTGGTTTCACATTGAACCTGACTTCTTTGCTGTTTCTGCAGGCCTGGCCCTAATTCCCCGCTACCTTGGATGCGAGCGTGTGTTCAGATGTTGGATCCAGAATCCAAATGGAGAAGTAAAATCCTTCTGGGGCTGAACTTTTATGGCATGGATTACTCAGCACTGAGTGCTTCAGGGGAACCAATATTTGGTAACAGGCAAGGTTTCTAGATAATTACCTCATTGTAAGCTTTTTTTTCCAAAACCATCATATATATATATATATATATATATATATATATATATATATATATATATATGGCATACGAGCTATATCTCGTATATAGCTAGATATTTGGATTAAGCAGGATGTGACCGGTTAGTTCACATATAAAGCAAGGGAGCTGAATATTTACTGTCATGCTCTTCTTGTACTCTCCTGTTCATCCCAGGAGGGGTTGTTGATCAGGAGATCAATGCAATTGTGGCTTGTAGGGATCAGCTAGTGAGCTGACAACGATTCTTGCCACTCTTTGTGGTCTCCTATCCACTGCCGCTGTCCAAGGAGTACTTTGGAGCAACTCTCACTGGTTTGTCACTCTTCAGTTAGGACCCCATTAGGACAGTTAGGACCCCGAGGGTGTGGAATGGGCTTCCATGGGAAGTTGTTGAGACCCCATCGGTGCGGGTGTCCAAAGTTAGGCTGGAGATGCACATGGTGGGCATGTCGTGAGTGGAGCTGGCTGGAGCCGGGGGTCAGTCTAGATGGCCCAGGAGGCCCCTTCTGACTTGCTTTGTTTCTATGTTTCTGTAAACAGATAATTTAAATTATCTTCCCCCACTGGCATTATTTTAAACAAACATAAAAATATACGCAATTTCAATCACTGGAAATGAAACGAGGGGGAAACAGTAGCAGCAGTAAACACCCTGAAAAGAGCTGAAGAAATGGGGAAGTTAATATCTCTCCTTTCTGGAGTAGCTGGAGACAGGGGAAGTGTTGAAAAAGTGGAGGACACTGATATTGTCAGTTCAACACTTAAAAATGAGAGGATGACATTGCCATGAAGGAGATATTGTACCCCCACCTCCTTTCAGGCTCCTTCTCATGCTGCTTCTCCCTGACCTTTCCCTGGTGCTTTTGTATTTACAGCTAGGTAACTATGTGCAAAGTAGCCTGTATGAAGTCTAGCCTTGTCACTCTGTTCCTTACTTCCCCACTCCTTCTGGCAGCTCTAACAAACAGGAGATTGACCAGAAAAGGCCATTCATAGTGGAGCCATAGGTGTGCACTTGCAAAATAACAATAAAAATTATAAGCACAGTTGGGCAGTTTTCTGGGGGTGAACCCCCCCCCCCAACCCCAGTTGCACTCTTTTGAGTCTTAAAAACAAACACACTAAAAAGCAGCAGTGAATGAGAAGGTGAGGTAGCAGTTAGAATGAGAAGCAGAGACAAGATGTGTTCTGCTGTGAAGGACCCTGGGACATTGGCTAGAGGATTGATGGGGAAGGAAGAGGAGTCTTATCATCTATTGGCACATTGTGTTTGTTCTCCAGACAACCCACACTGTGTAGCTAATTCACAGTGTGGCTTAGTATGATGTGTGAAGGTGCCCTTTGACTTTCTGTTACCAGTCTAGTATACTCTTGAGTTTAAGGATCTTCTTTGTATTTCTAAATACCTCTGTTGCTTTGCTAGTGCTTTTCCTGTCTACCAGATTTAAGCTGTCCTTTATTTGTATGACATGGTTTGCATGTCACACTGCAGTCCCTAGGTTGTTTAAGCGGAGCAATAAACATGCTGCCTCCGTCACTGTTGCTGTTTCTGCTCTCAAATAAGCTAGGAAAGCCCTGCCTTGGCTTGTTTTGTAATATGCAAACCAGGAAACTCTGGGTTGGCAATGGGTTAAACAAGCTATTCCTTGTCTAACAATAAATTAAGGGCATTAATTCTGGGTACTTTAACCCTCCAAGAACCCAGAGTTTCCAAATTCACCTGTTATGAAATAGCCAGTAACATTATTAATCAAAAGCAGAAGCAGTAACCACATGGCTGTCAGTGTGCTCACCACTTTGCACTTCACCAGCAGTTCCAATGTGAAGTGGAACCAGCCTATTGTGATTCAGTATTTTTGCAGTATCTTCAAAACCTGGCTCATCAGTTTCATCTATGAAGTCAATCATATGGATTCTGTGCCAGTGTTCCAAGCCTTCTAGAGCAAGGCATGAACCCAATTTATCCCAGAAGGCTGCACCCAACACTCGAGGCACCCGCTCAGTAGGTTATGGCTGCTGCCTTCCTGCTTCCATTCCTCATGTGTTTTCCCCCTTAATTTTCAAAATGAAGAAGCTGAGTTCTTGCAGGGTTGACTAGAATCATGCAGTTCAGTGGAACAAAGTGTAAATACATACCCTGTGCAGCCAAGAGGGAAGCATACCAAATATTTTATAGATTAACTTCAGAAGAACTGTAAATAGGCTAGTTGCTTTTTTTGTTGATGTGAAATATCTTCAAAACTTGCTCCATGATCATGTTGTGTGCTTTAAAGGAATCTTAAATGTGCCTTTTAATGTTGATTTATGCACTCAAGTTTTGATATAATAAATTGCCAGTTGATAAATTTGACATTGAATTCTGCTATTCAAAGACAAAAGAGGATTCCTTGTGAACTGTGTAAGGATGTACAATTCCACTGAGAGCTTTATTGGCTGCCCATCATGCTGTAAATAGTGGGTAATAAAAAGTTGTATTTAGAATGGTTAGAGGTGATAACTACCCTTAAAATATGGCATTGAAGCACATTCACAGGATGGCTGTATGATCTTGAGGAAGAAAACATGTTTGGGAGGGTCAAGGATGTGGTTGCACAAGTAAGACTTGTTTGCAGTTGTGCATCTGTGGAGCAATATGGCACATGACCAAGGGACAAGGGGACAGGACATGACTGAAAGGTACTGCAATATAGGGACAGTTACTCAAAAGTTGTATTACAAAATGCTCTCATGTTGGAATGAGTAGGCAGTTTGCATTTTGACACTCTGTTTCCTGGGAATAAACTACACTGGGGGGGGGGGTACTTTTGAGTAGGCAGATCTAAGCTTGTAGTGTTAGAAGTGGCTTTGAGAGGACAGATGTCCAGGCAGAGTGACATTTTCCCATCTTCACATTAATACTTAGCTTTTCATCATATGTGATAAAGTGCATGTATTTACTGAGCTCTGTTATCATTGAGATCCTGGCTAACAGCCACTGATTCAGTGGCAGTGGCCGACACACTTCTGAGACTAAATTTGGCAATTTGGGCAAACAGGATTAAGATAAGACTGTAAGAATGTGACTGATGGCCTGGACAGATATCGGAGCAAGGACCTGTGATACTATCATTGTAGAACAGCAAACCTCAAGGGAAAAAATCTACTTTATCAGTGGGAGTTTCAGTAGCAGTACCCTAAAGATACTGTTCAAAATAGAGCTGCCAGGCTGCTGACAGGGACTGGGCGTTATGTTCACATGACTCCAGTTCTCTGTCAGCTTCACTGGCTCCCCATTGAAATCCAGGCCCAATTCAAGGTGTTGGTTATGACCTATAAAGCCCTTAACGGCTTGGGTCATGGTTACCTGAAGGAGTGCTTACGTCCATATATGCCCGCCCGCCCCTTGAGAGCAGCGGGAGAGGCCCTTCCCCGGGAACCCTCCGTGAAGGAAATTAGGAGGGTAAGTACTCGGAGGAGGGCTTTCTCTGCAGTGGCGCCCAACCTATGGAATGCGCTCCCCAGAGAGGTCCGCCTCGTGCCGTCGTTATTTGTTTTTCAGCGCCAGGCGAAGACCTTTTTATTTAAACGTCATTTTAATTGTTAATATTATTTATTTATTTTATATTTCTGGCCAGGTCGTCTCAAATTATATTGTTTTTATATTATGATTATTTATTTATTGTTGTGGCCGCCCCGAGGCTTCGGCGAATGGGGCAGCATAGAAGCTTCCTAAATAAATAAAATAAAGGAGCACAAATTATTCCTGGCCCTTCTCAGCAGGGTCACTGATCTGCTGCCACCATCGCCTCCCCGGCTACAACCATTTTTGTCACTGCTGCTGCCTCAGCATTAGCCACAGTAGAGTGGGTGGCCTTGCCGCACTGGGTAACCCCGTGCCATGTCTTCAGGTGCCTTCCCCTAGAAATGCATTGTGGGACAGCCTGAGCTGGCCTGTTTCCCAGCTTTTGCCACGTAAGCCTCATGGGAAGGAAATGTGTGCAGAATCAAGGCAGCACACATTTTGTATACATATTTCTACTTTCTTAGAGGGCCTTTTGAATGTGTTTGTGTCCAAGACATGGGGGATAAAGGCTTTTTTTTGTTTCTCCTAACACTAAACAATAATTCCTGTTGGCTCATGTAGGACTCTGTTAATGGACAGTGCTGATAATGCTACAGTTTTTTAGTAGATTGAGATAAGGGAGAGGGGAGAGCTTTTGTGTCACAAATCTAATGAGGCATCAGGGAGAGTCCTTACTCTTTCCTCTTCAACCTATTCATATCTTGACTAGGATCATAAGAAAGATTTTGCTAGTCTCAGGATACTATTCCTCCCTTAAATGTGGGGATTCTGCACCCATGGAGGTGGTGAGGAGGCATCCCTCTAAGAACAGCAGATGTGCTTTGTAAACTATGCTTAAGGTATTGCAGCATAATTAGTAATATATATTTTCCTGATCCAAATATGTAAATCTTACATATTTGTCATGCACGGCTTTTTTCATTGTTTACTGGAAGGCCTTGGAGAACAAGCATCCACTTCCCTGAACACTGGAGAAAATAACAGAATACTCTCAAAATTGCTATTGCTGCATTTACACAGTAGATTACCAGCAAGAGTGTTATAAACAGTCCTGGTGGTGAGTTTGAGATGCTATAAATGGTAGCTGAAACAACCAAGTTCATATGCAGGGCTTATAGCTTTAATTCAATTTGAAAAATAAGGCAACTTTTCTGAGAGATGCCACATGCAAAGATAAGTGCTTTGACTTGTAGTTGGTGACTAATTTTATGACATCAGATTAGAATATAATGTAAACTGCTTGGCTTGCTTTCACTAATCATTGTTTAAGCCAAGCAGGAGCAGAGAATGTTTTTCAGCCTGAGGGCTAAATGGCAACAATGGAAAGGTCTTGTGGACCGCGATCCATCTGTGGATGGAGCCAAATGCAGAGCATTGAAATGAGTGTTTCACAACCATTTGTGCAAATATGTATCATTGGTGGCAAAATGCTACTGTGTCAATCAGTGGTGCATTTTTTTCCTATAGTAAATGTATTTCTAGCCATTTTTTTGTTCTGAAGGAAAGAAATTCTCCTGCCTTTACAGAATAAAAAAAAAATCGGGGATATCTGGTTCGCTCCATTCTTTTGCTCGTTTTTAATCTGCACAATGAGGTAAAAAAAGTACCATATAATATTATATTGTTTTCAAAATAAGGAGCCCTGACCCAGTAAATTTTATTAGATTTCATAATTGCTGTGCTTGATAGTGCTGCATTTTGGGTCAGTAAAGGTCAAGAGAAACAGATGTTCTTTGGCCAGTTAGCCCTTTATTCTCTAAAGGTCAATTAACTTAAAATGAGAACATGTACTATAACTTTAGTTTCCCAAGGCAAACTGATATTTTGTTAACTGGGACTATAGTTGAAAATGAGTTCAGACAAGTGCATCCCCTGATTTCTTATGTGCAAGAATGTATCACAGGTGAGAAGTGTCCGGTGCCCCTTGGTAAATGAGATGCTTTACCTGCAGAAGGTCCTAGGTTTTGGTCTCAGCGTCTCCAAGTGGGGCTTGGAAAACTACCTGCTTGAGATCCTGGAGAACTGCTCCCAGTCAGCATTGATGGTACTGGGCTAGATAGACCAACAGCATGAAGCAGCTTGTTACACTCCTGCGAAACACATGGCTACCTTTGAGTGCGTGAACTGAAGTCCTGAGAACCTGAGTAGGGCACATGTGTGAAGAGGAGGTGCACTTCTACCCACTGGTTTTCCATTGTTCTTGCGCATGTGGGAACCCTCTCATATTCAGTCACCTTTCACCAGTAGAAGGTGAAGATGGGACAGGGGCAGAGCTACAGCATTCTTCTCATGGAGCTGCCCTATTCAGATTTAGAATGCCTGAATAGGTTATTGTGTTTGAGGCTCATATGAGGTACTAAAAACCTCATTCATATGTGTTTACTTGATGCTGCAGTTATTTCTGCTTAACAGCGATGGATGAACAAACCCTCACAGAAACTCTTATTTTCCAAAAGCCAGGGGGAAAAATCAGTTGCTAAGATTCTTACGCCACCCGACCTTATGATGCATCCCAAAGGACTCAGAAACCTTCCTAGCTTTTTAGTTTTGGTGGCATTTTGGTTGAAGATACTGCCTAACTTTGACTTTTGGATGATGTACTCCTAGACTGGGTTGCCAAGAGCCTTGGCACAGCTGTTCCAGGTGATGTGATTGTCAAGGGCAGCATGACCAGGAGCAGACCTGAAGGTGCTTGTGAGGAGTGGACCCTGTGGGATCATACAACACAGGTAGAAGGCCTGCAGGGCTCTGTAAAAGGCTCCCTATAGTTGCTCAGCTTTGCCCTTGTGACAAGGGGTTGGGGGCGGTGGCACTGTGTTCCTGGCCCTGTTGCCAGTCTTGCCTGGCCCTTGAATGTGTCTTGGGTCCTGCCTCCTCTTGACTCTGCCTTTACCTAGTGTCATTGCTAGGTAGACAAGCCTTACCTTTGCCTCAGGTTCTTCTGCACCTTGTTGGTATCTGATCCTTACCTGCTCCTGCCTCTGTCTTGCTTCTGAACCTAAATATTGCAAGCCACCCAGAGACTCCAGTGGAGTAGGGGAGGCATCCAAATGCATAAATAACTAAACAGACCTGCCATGCCTTGCCAATCTCTGATCTCATTTGTTCTTGGCTCTGCCTTTCCTTTTGGACCTGCTGTACCTTGCAGGGTTTCTGACTCCTGCCCGTTCCTGACTGCCTCTGGCCTTATTCCAGCTACCAAGCCTCCATCTATTTCCATCATCCTTGATCCTGGCGCTCCAGCCAGAAACACCTTCTGCCTATGGCCCAACCTGACACAGGTCAGCTCTTTGTTATTCATATTTTCCAGTTCTCTGCACAACAAGTGCTACAAATCATTTTAAACTGAAATCTGAAGGACTGTCCGGTATGTGCTAGTCTGTTACCCTCAAGATTAAACAGACTCCTTTCAATGGTGAACTGCCTATGAATTCTGTTACGGTTGTCACTGTCTCCTGTGTTATGTCTTAGTGGATAGGAACATGTAAAGGGTGGATCATGACACTAAGAATCCAGCAATCAAAGTATATACCATTTAGTGTTAATACGCTTACCTTGGTTGAATGGTGGTCAGAGAAGACTTTGAGGATACCTTTGCTTCTGTTATTTTCTCTACATGGAGAAATACACTAAGGGCACATCTCACTGTATAGTATGTCAATTAAATTTCAACTAAACAGAAATCCTTCTGAGTACAGAACAGTAAATGCTAGTTTATTATATCTGGTGTCTTAAACATTCTTTGACTTGCAAACCAGTTAGTTGCCTGGATGCTGCAGGCTATTTTGTTTATATTTTCTCCCCATCTCCCCTCCCCTCCCCTCATCGATTTTTGGAATTATTTGGCCTCTGGCATTCCCTCACTTGTTAGTTAAGTGTCCTTGATTTTTCCTGCTTTTGAATGCAAGGTTGCTCTGGATCTGATCACTTTTTTGTTGGCACATCTTCATGTACGATAACTTCTAATAATGATTGCTCAATTTCCCCATTTTTAATTGCCATATTAGCTGACATAGTTGTAATAAAAAAGAAACAAGGCTTTCATTCACCGAAAAGCTAAGCACATTAACTTTGTGTTGCATTCAAGTTATAATTGAAATCCTTAATGCAACAGAACTTGCAATATTTCTAAATAATTTCAACAGTTATTTTAACAGTTGTTCATTTGGACACAGCTGTTCTGTCAACTTAAACTTACAGGCTGCAAGCCTCTTCACACATATACATGGAGGGCATGTTAAGGGGGTTATTTCTTCTGATATCCTGCAGCAGCCACTTTCCCTGTGCTGGAGTTTTGAAAACATGTTATGATGTGGCATTGGCAGGAGGTGCTGGTGTGCTTTTAGGAATGAAAAAGAACTAAAGAACGAGTATAATAATTAATATCCCACCCTTTCCCCCTTCTTACAGGGAAGCCCTGACTACAGGCCTGTGAGGCTGAAAGTCAGTGATTGGCCCAAAGCTTCATGGCCAAGGGGGACTTGAATCTGGATCTCCTGAGTTCCAGTCCAGCACATTAATATCTACACACTGTCATTCTTTCCCTTCCCGTCATTATTGTTGCTGTTATTAGAGGGTTACGAAACTTGTGGATCTCTCTCTCCCTCCCTCTCCCTCTCTCCCCTCCCCCAATGGGGTTTAGCGGAAGGTAGCACAGGGTTGGGATAACAATGCTTTTACTTTTGTGTCTGTATTGTGTGTTTTGTGAGAATGCATCTGGGCTAAGCATTTTGTCTATGAGCATGTGTGTCTCCTTCTTTTGATGGGTGCATGTTTCTCTGAACAACATCATTTTCCCTTGAGGAAGTGGGTAGTTTGTGCTATGGGGGGGAGGTGGGGTCGAGGGAAGCAAATATGTGGTTTGCCATTTGGGGACTGAGATCCAACTTCCGCCTTATACCCAGTCCTTTGGGCAAGTTATTTGTCTTTTAGTCTTACCAGTTTGCTTTTTGTGAAATGAATTTTGGAGTTGCCTGGGCGCTTGGGCATCTTAGTTGTCTTTCAGCCTGACCAAGGCATTTTGTGACTACTCATACCCACTATGGTATCTATTTTGTGCTGGGGCCCACAGCGTTTTATGAAAAAATGTACACATTGGCCCAAAGAAACTGTGGACCCCTGTTTGGACTGTAGTCATAGATTTAGTTTTATACAGCATCTGACTGCCAAAGCCGTTGGCTGAAGAAGATTGTTGCTGTTGTTCAGTCGCAAAGTCATGCCGGTCATGGACCATAGCAGCCAAGCCCTCCTATCCTCCACTCCTTCCCAGAGTTCACCTAAATTCATGTTCATTGCATCAGTGACCCCATCCAGCCATCTCAACCTCTGTCATCCCCTTCTCCTTTTGCCACTTCAGTGCTGAGCCTTCCTTATGGTCCAGCTCTCATAGCCATACATTACTACTGCGAAAGCCATAGCTTTGACTATACAAACCTTTGCTGTTGCTTTATCCTACATTTTTAAAAACAAAAAATAGAGATCTGAAATAGGTGTGTTAAAACTGGGAGCTATAGTCCTGCAAATTCCTATCAATTATTGATCTTTTGCTATCTCCATCAGTAAGCCTTATTTTTTATGATCCAACTAAATGCAATATTTCTGAAAATTTCACTGGATTTACTGCAGGTGGCGCAGTGGTTTAAACTGCTGTGCTTCTGGGCTGGTTGATTGAAAGGTCGCCGGTTCGAATCTGCACAATGGGGTGAGTGCCCGTTGCTCCATCCCAGCTCCTGCCAACCTTGCAGTTCGAAAGCATGCAAAAAATGCAAGTAGATAAGAAGGTACCACTTCATTGGGCAGATAACAGCGCTCCATGCACTTCGGTGTTTAGTCATGCCGGCCACATGACCATGGAGACTGTCTGTGGACAAACGTTGGCTCCCTTGGCCAGGAAATGGAAATGAGCACCGCCACCTAGAGTCAGGCATGACTGGATGTAATGTCAAGGGGAAACCTTTACCTTTACCTTTTTACTGCTATTTTACATAACCCTTTCAAGCCCATTTCCCTGATCATTTTGCTCTTTGGATCCGGAATCCTTCAGTTTCTTTTTTGAGTGTGCAGTAGCTTTTGAAAAGTTGTTAAGATATCTTTCTGCTCATAAGGCATGAATTCCCAAGGTTTAAGGAATGCATGGATGTTAAACCATTCTAAAGCTATTTTAAAAGTTGCAGCCATGGTCCTTGGGTATGTAAATTATTTTTGCTGGCCATCCTGGAGCAGCTGAAGGCTTTTGTTCTTCCATCCCAGCTCTCTCTCTGTGTCAGTGCCAGGGGTTCCTTGCTTCTGGGCAAGTTCCATCTGCATTTTCAAAAAAAAGCACTTCTTGTGCTAGTTACCACCAGCAGAGATACCGTGAGGCACATGAATGTTTAAAGATTTTTTTTCTTGTTATCCAGTCTCCTGTCTAATCTTTATTTCTAGTCAATAGATCAAGCAATTAGCTGTGTAGTGTCAGTGGGAGCAAAACCTTTCGGCCCACTGCAAGGGAAGCTGGAGTGTTAAAACAGAGATCAAATGTTTTTTCATGGAACAGAAGTAACGTAAGGTATATTACAATTCTAATCATGAATCTTGTGGTATTTGTCTGCTTTTACTGAAATAAACATAATGCTAAAAGTGACCCATGCACCATGCAGTTCTTTGGGCTGATTTGTCTGACACGTTCCATTTTCCAATTTTGTTTATAAGCTGATGGCTTCTTTGTGGTGAAATTCTAAGTTTCAGTTTCTTGGTGGCCCTGAATTTTATCCTTCAAGCACAGAAACACCTCAGTTTGTAGCTGTTTACCAAGGTGGCATTACAGTTTGTTGTTGTCGTTAATTGCTAACATATAAGTGGAATAGTTACTTGTGTTGTTTCGAAAGCACTGCAAGGCTTATGTGGCCATTAAATGTAGCCTTGTTCAGGAATGTTGCTTGTACACTGGAAAAAATATGTGAAATGGAAGCAGAGCTTGGTTAGCTAGCCCACCTCAGTGAAATATGGTGAGCTGCTCCACCTCCAACATACAGCATGAACACTGTTGGGAAAGTCCAAATAAATCTTTGTAGAAACAAGTTACTTAAGTGTACCTTTTTGATATAAAATCAAACTGCAGTGTCCCTGCCCCTCCTGCCCACAAAGAACAACACCTTCGGGGGGCACCTTAATGAGTAGATTTTTGCGCAAAGGCTTCCATATGATCCGTAACCCTGGCTAGTTGGCACACTCCATGCCAGGGCAGGACTGCTTAGCCCAGTCCCGTTCTTGAGTTCAGCATTGCTTCAGTACATGAGCAGCAGTCCTGAATGGGGCGATAGTTGGAGGCATATCAGAAAGATGCTTACCATATATCCAAGATTTAGCCAGGGTATAAAAGGTGGCAGGGAGGCGTTGATACTTGAGAACAAATAACTTACTCAGATTGAAAACAAAAGTTAAAAAGTTGTGTTTTCTTTTGGTTTTAAGAACAGCATGCTTCTAGTTTCATATTGTGTGCAATGAACAGTTCCTCTCTGGGCATGAAATTTTGAGTCTTTGTTAGTTTCTGAGAATATCAGAAGCAGTTGTAGAACTATCATTTCAAGAGCCACCCTTTCTGTGAACATTATCAGTTTGGTGGCATTCATTATTGTTTGCTCCTCTCCAAATTAGGCAGTTGCAATGTTCAGTTCACATGTAGTTTGATAAATAGATGCTGGAGTAAAACTCTTGTCATTTTACGACGTATATATCTAGGCATGTTATGATTTTTGGATCAGTCGTGCATGAGATGAAAATGGCCTGTATATTGCTTGCATTATTAGAAAAGAAATATTAAATTACTACTTCAGGGTAGGAATAATGTTCCATAACTCATTGTTGAATTTGGAAAATGGACAAACTATTTGACTTAGTTTGTCTTGGAAAAATATTAGTAGCACAAAAATTGGGTATGCTTTGAAATCTTAACGCTTGCAGGATCTCCAATCTCCTGAGGCCAAATGAAGTAATTTTCTCTAATTAACTGCATTTCAGGTCCTTAAAAATATGTAAAGGCAAGGAAACATTTGTTTCATTTAAATGTTTAGTGGAAATTTATTAAAAACTGGAGTTGAAACCTCAAGACAAAGATTTTACAAATACCTTTCTAAGCCTTTGAATATAAGAGCCAAACTGAGTGTTTTTCATATTACCCAATGCATTGTAGGCTGACAACGTCATATTATTCAGACTGTTCTCCACTGATGGAATAATACTGCAGTTATAAAATGCATTTTTATTATTTGGGACTCACTTATAAGATGAAATGAGTAGTATGAGATTTGACACTTCAGATGAAGGAAGGGGAAACAAAGTGTCCATTGTTTTAAATTTGGGATGACTTCTACTGATATAATACTTTAACACAAGGAATTGTCAAAACCTTTATAGACTATTTTATACTTCACAGCTATTACAATTGCATCTTTCTCAAAAATATTCCAGTCTGTCTGCAGTCATGGAAGACAATAAAGGTCCAAAGATGTGGACATGCACATACAGTACGCATAAACTGGTGTAAATCAAATACTGTTCTTGGGAATCTTTTCCATTCCTTAAATTAAATATAAATAACCTTCTTTTCTTGAAAAAAGCTTGTCAGCCTGTAAGAAAGGGGAATGGCTTCTCATAATAAATGAATGCATGTGCTGAATGCATATTTCTTTCAGTGAAAAGAACTTTGTTATGTTTACGTGTAGGAAATGCTTCATTACTTGTATACTAGCAAATCTGCCACCATTATTATGTGTGGGGTATGTCAGGAGAAGAGAAGGTCCATGTTGCCTGATTGGGTGCCACTGCCTACTCATAGGTGCAAACTGGGCAGCAGTATCACGATTTTGACCCTCCTACTTTGATGTCTTCAAGGGCAGTACTTGCATGGGCAGAGGGAGACTAAAATGAGTGGCAGCCACGGAAAAATTAAAATTAAGTTGGTGAAACATCTTGTTTGATTTATCCCCTTGAGACAAGGGGTTAAATCTGCTTCTAGTAACCTCAGAAAGCACCTTTTATCCTTTTTTGCCATATCCCTGATTGCAGTCTATTTTATTTTCTTATGCAGAGCTCAGTGGGAGACCTCAAATACATATCCCTCTTTGGTGAGGGTGGGGAGAGAAAAACTGGTTTTGTTTGTATTGCCCTATTTTTAAGGCGGACCCACAGGTTTCTAGGGTTTCCTCTGTCAACGGTCCATCACTGGACAATATGTGAAATACTGCACTCATGTTTGATGCTGTATGATCATTGATATGCAGCTCATCACTCCATAATTTGTTAGTGTCTCTAATTTTGATATATTCCTCTGCAGTACCCAGTATTTTGCTTCTTTACCTGGAAATGAGGAATGGTGTGGAATTTAGTGGCCTCACGTGAATGACAATGTACCCTTAGTATGGGGTTTGCCATCTGAACATTGAGTGAGCAAAACAGCTTTGCATATGATGTTTTGCTGCAGTTAAAAGGGTGTTACTGGATGCCATTGTTTCTCATAATTGCCTCGTTGAGACTGGTTTCTCCAAGGAAGAATGATAGGAAGGTTGCATTTATTTTCAAATAATCTTTAAAAAGAAAAGAAATCAGAGATGTTATTACTTTGTATCCTTCTTAGATACATATGCATGAAAAACCTGGTACAAATTTAACATGTCCCTCCCTTTCCTTTTTAAAGCAATTTTCCTGTCCCTGTTAAATGTTCACAGGTGTGTATCAGGGTTTCTGCAAGCCATGTTCCATGTAACCAAGGTTTAATACACGGTACCTGCTCATGATTTAAGATGGGGTATGTGTTGGACTACAATTGTCATCAGCAATATCCAGCAAAGTCATTGGTGAGCTACCTGTAATTTAAGGCTTACAGATAGAGTCTTGGTTTCCCGCAGTATGGCAGCATTATTTGAAGTGTATTTTCTGCAGACTGCACATTTGGGTTCATGGATGACTGTGCAAGAAACAGTATTTCCTGGATCATTTGCATTCATTCAAGTGTTACCACTTTGTCCTTGCTGTTTCTTCTCTCTCCTGAACTATTAAGAACAAATACATTGTCAGATTTGCAATGCTGTGATTGCATCTTCTTTCCTTCCTTTTTTGCACTTGATATTTCTCTTTCAGGATTTCTTTCATGAGCTTTCATCTGATTCTGCTCATTGTCTCTTATGCTGCAGCCATGTCTCTTATTGTTACAGGGACAGACATATTTCCTGATAACATTTGCAGAAGGAAATAGTATATGGAATAGCAACCAGTGCCTAAATAATCTACACTGGAGCAAAGCCAGACACTCTGCAAGAAACAAATACCCTAATAACCACAAATGTTTTACTGTGGGATATAATTAGTGCTAATTCTTACTAGAAACATCAGGGTTAGAAATCCTACAGATGACATTTAACAGTTAAAATATTAAAGGGTAATTTATTTTTATGATGATGATAAATTAATTATAACTTTATAATATATTTATTACTATAAAATTAATAATACATTTATTTCTATCCTATCCAATAGCCAAAGCTTTCTCGGTAGTACACAATTTATTACATAGAGTCAAATAAAATATAAAATAAAAGTAGTGATAACAAGATTGTAACATTTTGCTAGGAATTTAAAACTGAATTTTAACAACTTGAACAGCTAAGAAAGGTTCATCTCGCTCTGCTAGCTAAAAGTAGCTGGCAGTACCCATCTCTGTGTGCTATGTCAAGTCCTTAGCCTGGTGCTGAAAAAAGAGTATAGTTGGGATCAAGTGAGCCTAGGACTGATCATTCCTGAATCTGGAGACTACCACAGGGGAGGCTGTCCTCCATGTTGCTATGGCCACGCCTCCCTTGGAGGTGGCATTTGGAGGATGACCTCAGATGTTGAGCACAGTGTCCAGGTATGTTGCGGACGGGGGAGGTATGATATCAGCTATTGTGACCTCAAGTCACATAGGGTTTTAAAGGTTAAAATCAGCACCATCCACTGGATGAGAAAGGTCTTGATTTGGGCCAATTTGGCATTTAAAAGCAACTTCTGGAGGCCGGAAGGCAGGGCAACCACCGGACGTCTGGATTCCAGGAGGGTTGGAACACAGCAGAGACACTAGTTAGCTTTCCTGCCCTCCTCCCAATGGCCTATCTTCCTCTATCCATCCATCCCTTCATTGATTGGTGCCCCCAGGCAGGTTGAGGCAGCTCTCTTGCTGGCTACTGCAACTTGGCTGATGAAGCATGTCCATGAACAAAGGAGCTCACATGCTTGGCCCTTTGACAGGCATCACTTGGTGGCACACACATACTAAACTTCAACAGGTCCCCTTTTATACGTATTTGCAATTCCCAGGGACTCTGTTTAACCTTTATTCTTTAGTACCAATCCCTGCTCACCAGCCCAAAGCACAAATTGTGTAGCTACACTCAGTCCTCAGCGCAATGGTTGAAGCTCTGTGGCTTCAAAATACATGGGCAGCATCTCATGCAGTCACTGAGCCTGTCCAGTCATTCCATCATGCCTGTCCAACCACCACAGCACAACAGGCACTGCTCTTTCTTAAAGCAACCCTGGGAATGCGCAGCAACGTTTCCTTCCAGAATGGGACGGGTCTGTGACCTCTGCTGAGCAACCTCATTCTGAAAATGAACATTTCCACTTTGTTCTGTTTGCTTCGGGAACTGCAGTCCTCCATGTCCATCAGCGGTAGGTCCTACTACTGATGATGATTTTTTGCATGCTGCTAATAACAGCCCTAGTGAAGCAATTGCTCGCCTAATTCATGGAGCTTTGTTGAGATCTGTGGTTTTGCAGTAGGGCTTTTGAGTCTTTCTCCTTCCCTCCTCCCACAAAAGTCTCTGGGAACAATCTCCTTCTCCCTCACACACACAGTCTCTTTGTTTTCAGTCTCTAGTACAAATGTGTGTTTGAAAACAAAGTCTGTTATTCATCATTTCTTGACAAGCTAGATTTGCATGCAGGGAGTGTTAGCTCTGTAATAATGGCACTGTAGTTGCTTATTCTATGGCTTTCATTATCCAGATAGTTTAGGAAGGTGTATGTGAACAAGCAACTGTTTTAAGTTCTTATGTTAATTGGGTGTATTAGTCTCACTCTCAGAGCAAGAGTGCTCTATCTGAGACTGCCAACTGAAGGTGGTTGTTTCTTGTTAAATAGACATAATTTGAGTTCACAATTTGAGGTATTTCTATAATGAAAAAAACCATTAGTATGTAGAAGAGTTTAAAAAGTCTAGGTTTTTTTCATACTGGGTATTTAAGATTCTAGATATCTCAGGTTTGGAACTTAAGCATTCATTTATTTTAACTGTCATCCTTGATGGCTAACCAGCAGTAATGGATTTGAAGGTTTGAGCTGAGAAAATTTAGCTTCCAACAATAGATTAATCGGTTGCTGGTAAGTGATCCCAAGATGGATCCCAGCAGATATATAAATTTTTAAAGAAACATACAAATAATACTGTGTTTAGATAATTAAAATGTCATAACAGTTTTCATGTTTCGTTGCTTAATTAAGAGCAATAAAGGCCATGCTAAATCAGAATGAATCTGTAATTTCAGCACTAATCACACACAAATGCCAGTGTCAGTATCATAATGAGATGCACAAATCTGGCAGTAATGAGGCTGTGACTGTTGGGGAAATTAAAGTGAGTGTTGGCACAAATTACACAGCAAGGTTTATTCCTGTTGTATTAATTGTATTCTGAAGCAGTGAATTCCAAAAATCTTCAGTTTAACTTGTGGCAATCATGTACTTATGTGTGGAACCGGTAGCCTAGGGAAGTGTGCATGCTTATTTGTTTGTCTTTCCTAATCAGTGTTCAGGTATGCAGTTCTGCTCTGAACTCTCCACTTGATCACCAGATACCTGATTCATATTGCCCAAACTGCGATGAATGGGTGGCTTCAGTTGGAGCCTTATGCAAATAACATGCAGGTCCCTTTAGTCACTGCACATCTATGGTGCTTAGCCTTTCAGTGCCTTTCAGGTCACTCTACAAGTGAATCAGAACTACAATGGCTTAATGCAGGGCTGCATGCCCTGCTACTGGTTCTCTTTTGTTAACCACCCAGAGAGTCTTGACAATTGTGTGATATAAAAATGAAACAAACAAACAAACTTACCATGCTGTGTCCGGCCAACAAGTCACAGGAAAACCTGCCAGGGCTGTAATAAACCATTCATTTTGCTTATCTGCCTAAGGCTGCAACATTAGGGAATTAGCAACACCTGGCAAGCTACTTTACATGGCTTGTGCGCTGGTGTGCTGTCAGGGTTGGTGGGTCACAGATTGTATAAGCCATCAAAGACTGAACTTTAATCATTCTGTCCAAAATTAGACCTTAGACATTAATTCAAGGAACACAAAAGCCTTGTGCACACTTCTAAAACACTTCTGCACAAGCACAGGACCCTGTTGATAATTGCTTTCAGTTGTCATTCTTTGCAATTTAGAATCTAGTGCCCAAATTTTCTTTTTTCTTCCTCCCAATCTCTTCTCATGGTATGCCTTTTAGATAGCAAGCTTGTGAGCAGGGGGTCTTACTTCTGATCTTTGTAAGTCACTCTGGGAGCCTTAGCTGAAGGATAGTGTAAAAAGGCTTTGAATGAATGAATGAATGAATGAATGACTAAATTTTGATGGTGTGTTTGATGCTTTTTGGGCTTGCACAAATAGCTGTTTGTGAGTCTTCTGTACTGCAGGCAGCTTGGGAGTCTGAAAAGTTCATTTGCCAGACACAGAGATAAGCTCACTGCTCTTTGGATTCTAGCCAAACTCTTTGGAGATATTAATACAGAAGTTGGTAGTACTGTGAACTGGGGTATACTCACCCAACCTTAAGTCTATGAGAGTGTATGTGCTACCTTTGGCTCAGTGAGTGCCAGTCTGTTTGTTACCCCTGCATATAATGATGGTTCAAGATCTGCATCAAACCGTAATTCATTCTGATGTCTATCAGTACAGATTCATCGGAGTAAGACAGAAAAGCATCATTATACTTGGCCAGCATATTGCTTTCCGGTGAGCATCCAAGTAGATGCAACCTGGGAATCTTTGGTGGACAGCAACAAAGAAGGGCATAAAAGTTTCTTGAAACTAATATGTACATTCAATTGAAAATAAAGAGGAAAAGTGATGAAAGGGTGCTTCATTTTGAACACGGGAGAAAAGAAGTGAAGAAAGCCCACATCTGTAAAGGGATGATGATGCTAGGTAATAGAATATACATATTGACCTAAACAAATACAAAGATTAGACCTAGTCTGGCTGATAACTTTTGGTGCCAAGTCTATTGATCCCTAAACTCTTTCTAGATTACAATACAATAAAATAAAGGAGAAGGTACACTGATTTGTTAACTCAGATGGGTTCTCCCACAAATTTCTGTTTTGGTTGTTCTTGCCTAAGAAGCAATATGTATCTTAAAAAGGATCTTTATGCTTCATTTCATCTTTCTATATTAAAATATTATCTGTTGTTCATATTACAGGTGCTGTCATGGGCATGTTTGGTGCTTATTGTTAGATTGTTGTTTTACACGCCTTTGTGATGTGAAACTGTTGGTGCATAAAATCATGATCTGAAGGCAGAGAACCTACACATTCTGTGGGCACCTGCTGGTTTCTCTGTGTTAGCTTTTATTCTCTGCACCCATTTTGCTTTTGACTTTGGTGTTCTGCATACAATGAATCGTGGCCATACTTTAGGACTGAACCACCAACTGGTCTGTTTTTCCTATTTCTGAATTTTGAAAAAAAAATTCTCAAGAAATCGGATTGGGAATTTAAAAGCATACAGTGTTCTTAGTAGGCACTATAGGCTGAAGGGTTTATTGGGTTACCTTTCTCACTAATGCAGGATCTGTATCTTCACGCTGCCCTCTTATTGCATCTTTGCACTTTCCCATACAACTGGATCATGTAAGATCCCAATTTGTTTCTCTAATTCCCCTCAACTGATGATGCCTGTTATGGGATTTATATGCGAACATTTATTCTACAAGTCCTGTGGTATCTTTGGGGGGGATGTATAATTTTTATGTCCTTCCTTCCTGCCAGTATTCTACCCCTTTGCACACTCCTGTGTATACTTGTACCATTTATCAAAAGGAATGTAATGTTGTGTGGCAGAAATTCTGGTTCAAAAGCGGCACAGAAGAAGCAACTGTATTGAAGAATCTGTCAGCATTTGTGTAGCTTAAGCAGAACCTTTTCCACTTTATTTTTCACACATTTGATGGTATTTTAAGGTAGACTACTCTGCCAACTGTGTTCACACTCCTTTAATGATTTAGAAATGCTTCTCTGATAGTGTTTTATATATTGATGTTGTGCATACTGCATTGCATGTCCAACAGCACATTTTGGTCCTGGCTTAAATTATTCTCCAAATTTGTGGTAGTCTTCTGCAGAGCAATATCCTAACAAAAGCTTGAGCATTTCTTGAGGGCTTGTGGAATAGGACTATTAATATATTTTTTCTTTTATTTGTAAGTATGTACTGTTTGATTTTATGTTTGCTCCTGATTCATTATGAAAATTATGTTCATCGGTCTGTAAAACCTGAGCACTGAGTAATATTGAACATGGAAATTTACAGGCTAAATGTGCACACATATAGCTAAGTGATAATTTGCCTGCATTGTAAGCACAATGGGTATGCCTGTTAGCTTCTGTACAAAAACTATGCATCATATGATACAGTTCAGTTGAAACTTTAAAGTTAATATTTACAATCTATATTAAACAGATAGACTTCCATTTCTGAATTAGCAAATGAGAGCACCAAGAAAACATTTGAAAGTAAATTTTCTGAGCGGTACTTCAATGTTGTGCTATTTTCTGAAATCTGTATTAGGGTACGATCCTATGACCTCCCAATGTTGTCTAGGGGGCCCCAGGATTATTCAGAATCCCACCTTCAGGATCCTGCAGTGTCCAAGCTAAGACTTAGAAGGCTGAATCCCTACTCCACTCCCTTGCAGGTGGTGCAGAAAGAACTGTGCTGGCTGCCTCCCCTGAGCTTGCACATGCATCTCAGTGGGGAGTAGAAGGGGTGTGCTCTCCCGGGACTGCGGAGAAGAGGAGGTCGGGCTCAGGATTTACACTGATTCCTATCAGAATGCCAGTCTTCTTCCCTCCATCCCTCCCAGTCTTTATCCAAGTGGCAAGAAATAGCCATGTAGATGAAAATGAGGACAAGCAGCACCTTGATTCAGGCATAGGATACATGCAAGCCTCCGCGTTTGGAGACTTGTATTCACTGAGGACAGGAGTGATAGGATTTCATTCCAAGGACCTTCAGTTTTGCTGTTGCTTGTCAGTTCTGTAATTGAAATAAAATGTTGGAAAATGGTATCTGGTGAAATTTCAGACTATGCAGTTCAGATTTTGATGGCAAAATCTATTCTCAAAACCTTCCCTTGTAGTTGCAGAAGTGAAATTTGATGTCACAATAGTCAAACTGCCTGTTCTGATATATGGATGAACTGATTGCTCCTGTCAATTGTAGACTGCTACTGCATGTCAGCTGTAAAATGTTTTATGAAATGCTGGCTGCTATATGTCGGATACTGTCACATACTGTGCATGCTGAAAAATATTTGGATATCAAATGCAAATGGTGAAGAATGTTCAGCAGTGCTTCCTTTTGCTGAGTCTCTGCAGAGCATATTTGCCAGCCAAATCCTGGGGAGTTCCATGGCCTTGATCTTTACCTACACACTTTGGCACTCTGATCAAATCAGTGATACCCTCCTATTTTAGAAAATCCCTTGATAAAAACAATAATTAAACTTTTCTGAAACCTTATATTTGGCAACAGTTTGCTAAAGGTGCTATAAGCATTTCTTTTAAAATTTGAAGTTAATAGTAACAGTATCAAGAGATCTACACAACTTGGTTTCCCTGCTGTGATCTCTGCAGCTCCAGGACTAGAATTAATCCTGGCATAAACCCTCCCAGGAAACCAAAGACAAGGTTTCTAGGGGAAAAATCAACACATACAGAGGTTTGGGCCAACCGTGGGATATTTTTTTGAATCTCCACGTTACATGTGCCGGGGCAATCACATCCAGGAGTCAAAACAGGCTCATATGTAAGTCTAGAGTAATCCTACACAGGAAGATTTTGATAACATAGGTTCCCTTTCAGAATCCTCTTGCTACATGGGTCCAAGCATAGAAAAGCATAAAAGTCAAGATTAATCTGTTGACAGTGGGGATACATAGTCTATAGCAAACAATAATTCAAGTTCTGTGTAAAGTACAGCAGTACTTTTCATAGAAGATTCTTAACAACACCAAGGTAAAGAAATATGAATTCAGACTGGATGGTGAGTCCATGTGATGAATTCTTCAAGTGACTCAGATTGCAATAAGTTCAAACAGAGGAGAGTTTTGCCAATAAAAGTAGCAAGGCTCACATCACCCTGATCATCAGCTTAAAAGTGAAGGCGTGACTGTGGTAGCCCTTCTCACGAGCAACTAAAGTTTAGTCCCTGAATGAGACTTCTGCCAAAACAGAGCATCTGGACCTCCTGAGTTGACATTTCAACTTGTGGGACATCTTGACTCTTTCCCCACCTTCTCTTAGGTTCTTAGAAACCAGCTCTGATCACATTCTAGATATAAAATGTAAGTCCCAGTGCAGAGTTAAAGCAGGGCTGCTATAGAAAGTGGGGGAGAAACAAAATAATTTCAGGTCCTGTAGACAGGATATCAACAGAATGATTCCAAGTCGCAGAAAATGAATCAATCCAAATCCTAACAAAAATAAGTCATCAAATATAGAAAACAAAGCAATGGCCTCCAGATTGGAAATATTCAATATATATGTTTCATTCCCCAAAAAAGGAGATGAAAAGGACTGCAGCAACCACAGGATCATCGCATTAACCTCTCATGCCAGCAAAGTGATGCTCACTTCATTACAACAAAAAATACTACCCCCTATATGGAGCAATATATACCAGATGTCCAAGCTGGATTCCAAAAAGGAAGATTCATGTGAGATTGTATTTCAAATATACCATATTTTTTGCTCTGTAAGATGCACTTTTTTCCCCCTCAAAAGGAAGGGGAAATGTCTGTGCGTCTTATAGAGCGAATATGTGTGTGCAGTAAGTCTGTCAGATGTGCAGCCCATGGGGAAGTGATGGGGAATGTGCCTGTGATTATGTGCCCATTTGATTCAGAATATTTTTTTTCTTGTTTTCCTCCTCTAAAAACTAAGTGCGTCTTATGGTCAGGCGCATCTTATAGAGCAAAAAATACAGTACATTGGCTACTGGAGTGCGCCAAAGACTTTCAGAAAAAAATGTTCTGTGCTTTGTAGACTACAGCAAAGCCTTTGACTGTGTGAATCCAGAAAAGCTACGGATGATCTGAAAAAAATGGGGGTACCTCTCACTTGATTGCCCTGGTGTGTAACCTGTATCATGAACAAGAAACTACGGTTAGGACAGGATATGGAGAAAGAGAATGGTTTGCCATGGGCAAAGGTGTCAGATAAGGATGCATTTTCTCTCCCTATCTGTTTAATCTGTATGCAGAACATATCCAAAGGAAAGGTGGATTGGAATCAGAGGAAGGAGTAAAATTGACAGAAGAAAGAACACTAATTAAGATCTGCAGATGATACCATACTTCTAGCAGAAAGCAGCAATGACTTGAAATAACTTCTGATAAAATGAAAGAAGAAAGTACTAAAACAAGACTGCAGCTAAATAATAAGAAAACAAAGATTGTGTTCACAGAAGAATTACAGAACTTTACTGTTAACAATGAAGAAATAGAAATAGTTAAAGATTCCACATACCTTGGCTCAGTCATCAATTCAGAGGGAGAGTAAAGCCAAGAAATTCAAAGAAGTCTGAGACTTGGTAGGGCTGCAATGAAGGAACTAGAAAAGATCATCAAGTATAAGGATGTTTTACTGGAGACCAAGCTCTAGATCATCCAATGACTGTATGAGTGTAAAAGCTGGACAGTGAAGAAAGCTGACAGGAATAAAAGTGTTGTGTGTGACACATGGTGCTGTCACCACAGTAAGAGCCAGTTAAGAGTGCGGGACTGGGACTCAGGCAAACTGGGTTTGAGTCCCTGCTCAGCCATGTAGCCAACTTGGTGGTGACTTTGGGCCAGTCATAGACTCTCTGATCTCACAGAGTTGTTGCTGTAGGGATAAGATTGAGCTCAGGAGAAGGGAAATGATGTAAGCCACTGAGTTTGTTGTAAGAAAAAAGCAAGATATAAATCTAATAAATACATTGTGCTGGAGGAGAGCTTTGCAAATGGACAGAAAGACAAACAAGTGTGTCCTCAATCAAATCAAGCCAGAGCTTTCTCTAGAAGCAAAAATGACAAAACTGAGGCTCTCATACTTTGGATACATCATGAGGTGGCAAGGCGCACTGAAGAAGACAGTCATCTTAGGGAAAGCCAAAGGCAGAAGATGAAAGGGGAGAAATGGATTGAATTCATAATGGAAGCCATAGCCTCATGCTTGGAAGAGCTGTGGAGCTGTCATAGCCAGGACATTTTGGAGGGCTTTCATTCATAGTGTCACCATAAGTTGGAAACAATGGAATGCATATATGGATGACAAAATATAATGGCTGTGTTCACAGGAAATGCTAGACCATGGTTTGATGCTGTGTGCTTGAGCTGGATCAAGCCTGAGTGAAGCCTTGGACATGTGTGCTCCTTGGTCCTGTCTCTTCTTCCTGCATAATTGGCTGAAGGAATTTGCCAGCACTTCATTTCATTTTCAGTTAATCCTGAGTTATCATACCAAACAGAGACAATAGCTTATAGCAAACTCTGGTTGGAAAAGCCCATTGTATAGCCCATGGATTAAAGTTGGCTTGTTTAGAAAACAGCCAGCTTATTACAGACCACAGTATTTGATTTCTGTGCAAAGACCAGCTGCTATCCACAGAAAGATAAACTAAATACTGGCAGACCCTTCTGACATTTCACTTAGCCTTGTTCCAGCTCATGCACATGGTGCTAAACCATGTTTTTGAATTGTGTGCAAATAATGGCAATGAATCACTGTAAGATTTTTTTTAAAGATCATAAATCACATATATGCTTATTCGAGGAGTACCATAAGAATGTTTTCTGTTATTGAAGAGTAGGGTTTCTTTCTTTGTTTTTGAATGCATTAACCTGGATAGTCCTTTAGTAACAAAAGCAGGTTGTATATTTTGCTGGGATTCCCTGGGGCTTGGGGTTGAATCCCGACTTAATCATAGTCAGAGGAGACCATCTGAAGTAAATGACACAAGTTAACAAGTTTCATTGCTTCAGTGGGAACTCTTTGGCTAGGTCTGGATGCACCTTTCTAAGCTTAGTGATAAATGGGTGAAATGGTTTTGTTTAGATACCATTTAAAACCATTTTGCTTGTACTTTGTTTTGGTTTACTTTCACGAATGTAGCCTACAACTATAGCTGTACAAGTAATTATAGCATGATGATACATTTGAGAATAATCCAGAAAAGATCTACTAGAATGCCCTCCTTCAAGGGATTACTTTAAGGGTCAACACTTTGGGTACATATGTCTGCACATGCATCCTTCTTGCACAGCATCCCATGGCTTCATTTTGCAGCAGTGTTTTTGTAAAGGATCCCAGGGATAATTTTTCAAATCTGATTTTCAGCATTCTCTTAGGGTCAATTCAGTTAATGGTTTCTCTCTTTTACATAGAACCCCAACTTCTCCTTGGCCATATATGTGCTTACATGAAGAAATGCAGCATGTGAAACAGAGGATAACATGAAGTGTTGGCCACAATTTCCACAGTCATGTTGTCACTTTTTTTCCAGCTGGTACAGTCATTGAAATTGCATGGGCGGCATCTCTGACCTGATAGTTCCTTGTGGCATTTTTCCATGCAGGCACATCTGTATCACTGAGGTCAGACTGGGAAGTTTTAGCTGTGTGAACCAGATTTCAGCATATTAATACTGAGAAAATCTATCAGCAATGCACGAAGCAATTTTATCACCCTAAGCCATTCTTCCAAATGTGATACATTCCAGATGTTTTGGACTGGAACTAACACCATTCCTAAGCAATGGCTGGACAAGTCAGGCTGATAGGAACTGAAGTCCAAAACACCCGGGGGGGGGGCATCAGGATGGGGAAGGCTGGCTTAGGTTGATGTGGAAACCTGTGTCTAAACTTTGTAGCTACCCAGGTGTCAGTCTCCAAGCCTAGGTCTTTAGGTTTCAGTGACCCAGATTTATGCAATACTCAGAATCATTATTGTTTTAATGAAGCAGAATTTTGGCAGGTTATTTTCCATAAGAGTTGTGTACAGTGATAGTGTAAAAAGAAGACAATTTTTCCAAGAAGTCATCCTCTTTTCTCTTCTTCCTTGCACTTTACTCCCAGCTCTCTTTAGAGCAGAGGTGGGCAGAAGGAAGATGTCCCAAAATTTTGGAGTTCAACTTCCAGAAGCCACTGCTTGTGTGGGCAGTGGTCAAGAATCCCAGGAGCTGAAGCTGGAAATGCCTGCCCTGGCTTTAAAGGGTCACAGGAAACCCACCTGAATAGCAGACTCTATGCACCAAGGCTGTAGTGTGTATTGGGCCTGAGCTGTAAAAAGCAGAACCTGGATTTCTGCCTCTGAAAGTGGTATGTCTTGCTAAGCATAAGTAAGAATACTGCCCTAAAGTTAACTTGTTTAGCTCACTAGGTCTTGTTATCCAAAGTCTCTGGGAAAGATGCCCAAAGACCATATACACAGCTGTTCACTGTTTTGAGAGAATACACCTTATCAGACACCACTAATGAGCCTGTGCCTTCTTATATGCTTAGTTAATTAACTTATGCTGTTGCATGTTATGAGAATCTTGACTGACACTGCTGGGAAGCCCTAGGTGTTAAGGCTTGTGGCCAGCTAATGAGGGTGGGAAATTACATGAGTACAGTGCTGGGAAGCTGCACATGGTATACATTTGGGTTTGCTAACAAGGTAAACCAGTGGTTTCACCCCACTCAGTCACTGCCCCTGTGTAACCACCAGCCCCTTTGCCACAAGTAATCTATATAAGCTGGGCAGTTTCCTTTAGGCAGGTTTCCGACACAGTCACCTTCGAGGGGGCTTTGCTGACTGTCTGTTCCAGCTGATTGGAGCCTCTAGCAGACCTATCTATGCTGAGTGCTCTGAGTGCCTTGCTTGCTAAACCCTTTGAAAAGCTAGCTTTTTAGAGTAATCTGCTTGTTCTTTCAGCAAAGCCTTTTAATAAGTAAATCTGGATCTGGCCTACCAATTTCTTGGGAGCATTCCAGCCTTTAGACCACAGTTGAGCCAAAACATAGTGCAAGGCAGAACTCTCTTGAATTTGGGTGGAGTGACCTTGCTACTGTACAAGACTGAACCATGCCTGAACCTCAGTATAAAAGGCTTGATCAGGTTGCCTTTGGAAGGTTTTAAACTCTTTGTGTTCTTTTCATTTGAATTAGAATTGAGGTCGAATGGCAGGCTTTTAGAAGAGACAATGCTTTTATCAATTCTAATTGGCCAGCCTCAAAAAATGTCCTCAGTATGTCCTCCTGACTCTTTGATGCTGTTTCTCCTAAAGTTTAATTTTAAGAATTGCAGCATGATGCTTTTATACCTCATACAGTAAGAAATGTGCAGGTCTGGTGCACTGAATATAGACTTAAACTGAACTATTTTATTCCTGCCTGTGATGCTGCTCATTTCCTTGAAATGCAGCTTCCAAAATCTATTCCAGTATGCCTATAATGTAATTATTCCGTAAGGCTGTATTTTGAGCTATTTGTTCCTGCTTTTATTAATTGTATGAATTAAGCTTTTGCAAAGCATCATGGATATATAAATCAGTGATTCATTTTAAACTGGGCTTGGAAGCATACAAATGAGTAATGAGATATTACAGTTCTTTTGGTGTGCTTTTATGTATAATCGTTTTTGCTCAAAAGGTATCAAATTTGGGCAACGCAGAGAAAGCAAGAGGAAGAATGCTAATGGCACAGCTGTATTCAGTCTAGGACAAATCATGAAAAGAAAAATGGCTTGACTCTCTACGAGAGAGGAAAACCAGACAGTTCACCTAGGGTCCTGCAAATTTTGCTTCTAGGGTGCAGTGGTAGGCATTTCTTTCTTTCTTTTTTTTTTAAAGAAAGAATGTGGATTCTGTGAGAGCCCTTACTATATTGGAAGCTCTGCATATAATTTGTGCAGATTTCTCATCCACACTGCTTGCTTTTCCACCTCTTTCTTGTTGTTGCCATCTTCCCTTGCATGTTCATCTCCTCCTTCCTGCCATGTCCAACCCTGCTACACTGGGAGACGCAGCATCTTTTTCTAGAAAAGGAAAGCACACGCTTGTAATGTTATGAAAAGGACTTTATGAGAGTATCCTAGTTAAAGCAGGGAAAGAAAGGGGTGTAGACATGAGATGGGAGTGCAGAGGTGTGTATAGGGTTGAGTGTGTATCTTTGCATGCACACACACAAATGCTCATACTATATGTATGAGAGAGAGAGACTGTTTTTAAAGCATCAAACTATTGTTGTAACCCGCGGTTTTGCAGATGAGACCAGAGACCGGATGGTAAAAATAAAGAGGAGTTTATTAACCTGCAGGATTTCCTGCAGGGGCGAACATTCTAGTGAGAATGCATCCCTGAACAGAGTTGGAATAAGGTTTTTATAGCTTCACAGTGAGCTTTTGGTAAATGGGAAACAATACAATCAGTTTTTGACAAAAATCAGAACAATGGCGACAACGGGGAAGTTACAAAATCACATAGCAGCAGTTAAGCAAGCGATATACAAAAGCAGATTTGGTTAGCAGTAAGTTTTATCTTTTAATTTACACCTTTTAAGCAATCTTTGTCCATTACGTTGTAGGTAAGCTCTTTCCACTTTCTGAGGGGAATTCTCTGAGGCAGTTACTAGACATTTGAATGGGCTAGAGCTTAGGAGAGCTAAACCTATCATGCATACCCTGAGACAGTTTGATTATTCTAGTGTTTGGCCGTGTCATGCCTATCTGGAGCCTAGAGGAGTCATGCCTATCCTGAATGCTCTGAGAAAGCTGATAGATATTTCTATTATGTCAGGATCCTGGGGAGTCAGGCATAACAACTATTTCATGCAAGTTTATTCTGGGTCTGACATAACACACACATGAAATTCATACTGAAATTAAGAAACATTCCTGCTTTACATTAACTGCTCTGATGTGAATCAAACTGTCCTGTAGCCAAGGTGGTTTCCTTCCTTCCTTCCTTCCTTCCTTCCTTCCTTCCTTCCTTCCTTCCTTCCTGTTAGCTTCTCGCAAACACTGAGCAATTCCAGGGAGCTGCATTTGCCCCTCTTTGGTTTTCTGTCAAGGAGAAATTACTGAAAATGTGCTATGTTTTTGTACATCGTGTCCCACATCATGTCCCTGGTATTGCTGGGAAGCACCCCCGAACATGGCTTGAAAGGTTCAAAGCTTTCAGCTTTCTGTCTGATCTAGAACTAAAATTTCTTTGTTCCTACACACGCGCTCATTCTCCAGCTCTGATAGAGTCCTCGCATTCGGAATGTTAAAGATCCAGCTGTTTCCTAGCTATTCAGGGAACATTCTGGGCCATTAACCAAGTAATTTGTTTGACAAAAGCTTTGCCTAGCCATCTTAGCTGCAAGTTGGCTAGCTTTCATAACTCCCCCCACCGCACTATATTTTTAATTTGAAAATATGTTAAATGTTAAAATGGCTGAGAAAATTTCATGCAGAAGCAGTGTGGATAATCTGGCTGATAAAAGGTTTTCTGCAGAATCTCAAGCACCACCAACAGCAACAGCTGTAGTAATTAGCCAATTAAACAGTTTTTACTGATAATCTGCAATGGCTAATAAACTCTAACAAGCAGTAAAGCACCCAATGGATCAATTTAGTTATTAGAAGTCTGGATCATAACCAATGAGCTTCAGGGTCTCACAAAAGTTACTGGGGGAGGTGTAAGAGGGTCAGAAGTACCCGGCATCTCAATTTGGTTAGAGAAAATGCATTTCAGATGATTTACTGTAGTCTTGTAGGATGTCTGGAGAATATTAATGACTTAAAGAGAGTTGAGGAAACAGGTCATTTCAAAAACATGCATGTCATTAAACCGAATCCTTTAGGTACTAGCAACTGAGATGCAATGAAAATTATGGTAATTTTATTAAGGTCTGCCGTAAGACATGTGTTTGAGTGGGATGACAACAACTGCAAGTATTTCTGACAATAATATTCAAGAAGAGCAGACTTAGTTACTAGATGATATGAATGGGGAACATATTGATGCTTGTAGTGGGTTAAATATCCCTCTTGAGGTAATCTTACTGTGGGTCTTGTTTGCTGACATGATCTAGAGGTATTTCAACAGATGGGTAGCAGCTGATATTGATAATGCTTTAATGAAACTGTGCCTTGGGTAACATCTCTGGTAGGAGCAAAGTGAGGGTAGCAGTACTTACTTATCAATGTTGCTTATGTTCCAGTGATTTTACCCATTATACCATCCGCTGTCCTTTTTCTTAGCCAAAAGCATCACATATTATGTTTTGAGTGAATGAGTGACTGATGGAGCCCCTACCTTGTCAATGAAAGCAGTGAGAAGGCCCTTTCTTCTAGCATTGTCTGCTTCAAGAAAACTCAATGCTACTTTATGAAGTATGTGCATCTACCCTAAATGGGACCAGACAGAGGCATTTTGAAAGAATGCTGTTTATAACAATCACCATTTCATTCAACATTCATCTGTGGACCTCTATCACTAACACTGCTAAAGTCCAGTCCTTGATTTCAGTTATGGAAAAAGAAGAAAAAGAGGAGGAAAACACTAGAGTGTATAATAGTCAACATTATGGTCCCTTAAAGTTTAGTGTTAATTTGCAGAAGGATGGAGCAAGTGAGAGGGAAATGATGTTCTGTTAGTACACAGTAGCTAAATCCAAAATTATGTGAGCAGACAGCAGCTCGTGCAGCTGGAGTTTCCCACCATCTTTCCACCAGTAGCCTCTTGCCCCCCCCCCCCACCCCCAATAGCCTTGGTAAGCTCTCCAAGCCTGCTGGAGCAGATCTGGGAGGGGAGTAGAAATGCCATCTGCTGGTGGTACTTCTTCCACTGGCAGAAGAGCAACATTAGAAACAGCTCATGCTGCTTATAAGCTTCTTGAAGATCAGCATCTGGAAAATGCAGTAAAGACTTGGATTGCGAGCATAATTCATTCCGGAAACATGCTTGTAATCCAAAGCACTTGTATATCAAAGTGAATTTCCCCATAAGGTTCAATGTAAATAAGGTTAATCTGTTCTGTAGTTTTTTTTTTAAATCACAAAAATTTGAAGTCGGGGGGAGGTGGGTGCGATCGTGGGCACACTGGGGGTGGGGAGAGAGTGCTGTACTCACACCTGCAGTGAGAGAGAGAAGAACCAGTGCTCAGTTGTGACGTGACACTCCACAGGCAAAGCGTGCATAATACTCGTACTGTGAGACATCGCTCATTTATCAAGTTAATATTTAGAAAGATTTTTTGCTTGTCTTGCAAAACACTTGTAGACCAAGTTACTTGCAATCCAAGGTTTTACTGGAGTGCGCAGAAAGACATGAATAGGATGCTCTGAACAAACGTGGTGGCTGTAATATGAGTGTGCCATCTCTTTGGAGTGGCAGATGGACCTATACCTAATAGCTCTCAAGTTCTGTCACCAGCCATCTTCAGTTAAATAAAAGTTCTGTCTGCAAACATATGGAAACTCAGCCATTGTTCTGGCTAGTGCTTTGGATTTAAAAGTACACTTATTTTCCTTGGCAAGACCCATTTTGTACTCAGACCCAATTTTTGGACCCTAGCTAAGCTAGCGAGGGTCCCAAAATTACTCATTCTTCTTCATGGTCTCTGTGCATCACACATGATGGGTACTGCGCCTGCGCAGAGCCTGTTGCCGGCTAGAATACCCAAGCTGCAACGGTTTTTGGCAGGAACTCCGCACCCCTCCCCCCTGGTGCTATATAAGGTGGAGCGCCCACCATTTTCCTCAGTCTTCTTTCGACCACTAATCGCATTGCCTCAAGCCATTACCTTGTCTTCTCGTATTTGCTTGTTCTAAATCGTTTTTTCTTATCCAGTTGAATCCAGGTTACTTCTCCTTGTTTCTTTCCTCTTTCTGTTCTATGTATATAAATATATATATATAGTTAGTATATTTCTTCTCTTTCTTCTCTTTCCCTTGCTATCCCTTTGGCGATGACTCAGCATGCAGCGTTTCGAAAATGTTTGAAATGTGGGGCTAAAATGTCCCTGGCAGACCCTCACAAGCTCTGCCTCCTTTGTTTAGGAGAAGGGCATTGCATGGATAAGTGCAGACATTGCCTGGCCTTTACCAAACAGGCCAGGAAAAATTGAGAGAACAGGCTGAGAAAGATCCTCTGGGATCAAACCTTGCAGGCCTCTGATGAGCTTGCCGCTCAATCTATGTCTGCTGGGCCTTCCATGGTAACCTCCCCTCGACCATCCAGGGGAGCGGCTTCCGAGGAGATCTCTCGCTCCTCCCACTCCTTACGCAAACAAAAGGAGAAGCGAAAGCATTCCGACCACGGGGATCTGTCAGTCCTGAAAAAGGCCAAAAAGGACAAGTCGGGCAAGGCTACTAAGAAGCGCAGATCCGCTCCGGAACTGTGAAGGGACTCGGACCCAACCTTCTTACCAGTCCTGACAGCATCTTTGGTCCCGACAGCCTCGGCACCGACGCCGAGAGAAATGATGCAAGTCACGTTGCCTGGATCCCCACAGAGGGTTGAACCTGTGGACCCGATTATGCTACATCCACCTGAATCAATCATTCATGGGTCAATGTCCAACGGGGAGATTCATGATTCCCCTCCGAAGTCCTTGCCATGCCGCCAACCGGCCCATTCACCGACCCCAATGCCATCCTCCCCGGAGGCTTCCAGGAGGACTATGGCAATTGAACTCGACAGACAACGGCGTTCATCGGGACAATCCACTAGGTCATGGATTCCGATGCCGTATGAAGGACCAGAGGTATCTCAGCCTCAATACTGGGGGCCACCTCCGTTCGGCTATTACATGCCTAGGGATGACGCCCGTCAGTCCCGACAATCCAGAGAGAGGGCTCCATCTACCTCTGCCCCGACGACCTCCCGCCATCCTCTTCCTCCAGTGCATTCATCCTCTAGTCCGCCCTATCCATATAATTCCAAGTCAGAGGACTCCAATGACTGTTCTACATCTCCAGCAGCAGTCATCTCCACCCAGGGACCTGGGTTGCCAGAGGAGTCCTATGCTACCTTCAGGGAGCTCATGGGCCGACTGACAAGAGCTTTGGAGATAGAGGTTGAGCATCAACTCAATACAAATAAGGACAACTTCTATGACATTGTCCGCAAAGAACAGTCATCTGCAATCACCATTCCGCTGATTATGACTTTGCGGGAGGCTATGGAAGAGACATGGACCTTCCCCGACCAACCTCAGTCGACCTCGCGGAGGTACGAGTCCATGTACAAGGTCAGAGAACAGGACATTCCCTTTCTTCTGCGACATCCAAAGCCCAATTCGATTGTTGTCGAATCATCTCAAGGGTGGGACAATAGAGAGCACTCAGCCCCCAGGGATAGAGAAGGGCGGAAAATCAACCTCATGGCAAGGCAAATTTACGCAGCAATGGGACTGGGCTTGAGAATTTCAAATTATGAGGCAATGATGGTGAGGTATCAGTACTTTCTGATGCAGCGACTGGACTCGATTACCTCGCCCATCTCAGAACAACAATGTGATCTCGCCCGTGTTTTTATTCGAGAGGTGATGCAGCTGGCGATACAGCAGCTCACCACAGCCTGCCATCATGTTGACTGCGATTCTCGCACCCTAGTGGGCTCTGTTGCTCTCCGGAGGCATGCCTGGCTACGTTCGTGCAACTTCCCGGAAGAAACTAAGAAAAGGATCAAGGGAATGCCATTCGATGGTTCGGGCCTCTTCCATGATCAGACGGACCACAAGCTTGAGCATATCTATAATGCTTGAGCCACTGCCAGGAAAATGGAAATCCCCAGCTCGAACTGTCATAAGTGGCAGCAACCTAGATACCATAGATTCCAGCCATACCATCGGTACCAGCCGCGCCAGCAACAGTTTCCTCAGCACCAACAGCGAAACCGTTCGCAACCGGCTGCTCAATATCAACAGGGCTGCCGTCGCCAGCCTGTCGATAAGAGGCAATGTTGACGGGCACTGCGAACCCATCTTCTCTTTCCTTGTACACCCCTCTCCCCTCCCTACGGGGTCCGGCTACAAAGCCGACTCCCTCTTTGGGAGACCATCACATCTGATAAATGGGTTCTTTCCATAGTTGAATTTGGGTACAGAATCGAGTTTGATGTCATTGCTCCTTCAGGACCGATCTCATATACTGCACCATCAAAAATTCTTAGAGAAGAAGTATCTCAATTACTCCAGAAGGGAGCAATCCGCCAAATTTCGCACTCTAATGGACTCTGCGGTTTCTACTCGAGATACTTCATGGTACCGAAGAGAGATGGTGGCTCACGCCCCATACTCGATCTAAGAGGCATCAACGCCTTTATCATGACTAGAAAATTCCGTATGACCACCCTACAAAACATCCTCCCCCTGCTAGAGAGAGATGATTGGTTCGCGTCTATTGACTTAAAGGATGCCTATTTTCATATCGGTATCCACCCATTTTTTGGGTTTCTCTGATTCACAGTCGGTCCCGACATTTTTGAATATAATGTATTTCCTTTCTGACTTGCCACAGCCCCTTGGGTATTCACAAAATGTATGGCTCCGATATGTGCTCACCTTCGCCAATGAGGACTCCAAATTTATCCATATTTGGACGATTGGCTTATAGTCTCTTCTTCTCGGGACCAACTTGTGGCAGATGTTCACACAACGTGCACTCTTCTGGAAGACTTGGGACTCCTTATTAATACTGAGAAATCCTGTCTCACTCCTTCACAGGTCATCGAGTTTATAGGAGCACAACTCAATTTGGTTTGAGCCCGGGCATATTTACCACGAACCCGTATGGACAGACTTTGCTCAATAGCCCGTCAGGTCCAAAGAAGCGGATGGGTTCAGGCATCACTCATACAAAAACTGTTGGGCCATATGGCATCCACAATGGTCGTAGTTCCCAATGCCAGACTTCGAATGCAGCCACTTCAGCTGTGGTTCAACGTGGCTTTTCAGCCCCTCCACAATTTGCCAAGACGGCTTCTTCTTCCGCCCACTTCAGTTCGCCAGATGCTAACTTGGTGGATGGACCCAGACAATCTCATGGTCGGCGTCCCATTTCACCAGCGACAGCCTTCCATCTTGCTCCACACCAATGTGTCCCTTACGGGATGGGGAGCACATTGCTCCAACCTACGTACACAAGGCACCTGGCAAGCACACGAGAGAGTAAATCACATCAACTTCCTCAAGCTACTGGCAGTGTTCAAAGCGCTACAATCTTTCGAACCCACGCTTCGAAATTGATCGGTACAGGTAGCCTCCAACAACACAGTTACTGTATTTTACCTGAACAAACAAGGTGTTACGAAATCGGTACCATTAGCTCAGCTATCCATGCAGATCTGGGGCTGGTATATTCCCAGGGGGATTTCGCTAACGGCAATTCATCTTGCGGGGATTCACAACCAGGAGGCAGACACCCTAAGCAGGAAGATGTTGTCGACCCACGAGTGGGAACTGGACGATCAAGTGTGCAGAGACCTTTTTACCCGGTGGGGTACCCCGACTCTAGACCTGTTCGCGGCAGCATCAAATTCGAAGTGTGTGACCTACTGTTCCAGGGCTGTAACGGGTCTGAACTCATTAGGGGACGCATTAATGGTGAGTTGGTCGGATTCATTGCTATACGCCTATCCACCAATCCCATTGATCACTCGCATTCTGGAGAAAGCTGCTTGGGACTGGGCACACCTGATTCTCATTACTCTGTGGTGGCCCTGGCAGCCCTGGTTCTCAACCACTCTCAAGCTGTCAAGACACATGTTCTGTCATCTGCCACGAATTCCTCACCTGATTACGCAGGGGAAGGGGACAATCCTTCACCCCGACCTCAATACTCTCAACCTTACCGCGTGGCTCCTGCACTCGCTGTCGCGGTCAACCCCGATGTGCTTCCACAGAACTCCTTGGTCCCGACACCAGAACATCAGTCGGTACTGGGAGAACCTGCCCGATTATCTTCTGACACTACATCACGGCGAGAGATCGACTTTATCTTACAATCTGCCCTTCGAACGTCCACTCGCTGATTGTATGAGGCAAAACACTTTACCGCGTTTGCAGAAGTGAATCACTTTACCCCAGAATTAGCTTCCATTGATAATATCCTCCACTTTCTGCTTTCTCTACATCAATTGGGGCTTAAACCTACTTTGATTAAAGTCTATATTGCAGCTATATCACACTTCCGTGGTTCCCTTTTGGGTTCATCCGTGTTCTCCCATGCACTCATCCAGTGATTCTTTAAGGGACTGCAAAATCTCCACCCTCCAATCCGACCATTGGTAGCGACTTGGAGTCTGTCTGTAGTCCTTCACACACTCACTAGAGCTCCCTTCGAACCTCTCGCGATGGCAGACCTGAGACTGCTATCTTGGAAAGTAGCCTTCTTGGTTGCCATAACATCAGCGAGAAGGGCAAGTGAACTATCTGCCCTCTGTGTGGATCCACCATATCTTAATTTCCATAAAGAGAAAGTAGTGCTCCGTACCGATCCGGCGTTCCTTCCCAAGGTGGCTACACCGTTCCACATCAACCAGGACATTGTGCTTCCAGCATTCTTCCCATCCCCGTCCACACCAATAGAGAACTCTCTTCACTCCCTGGATGTGCGCCGATGCTTAGCTCTCTATTGGTCACGTACAGAAAGCTTCAGAAAGACTAAATGACTGTTCGTCAGATACTCCGACCCTGATAAAGGCGCACCTCTTTCTGCACAGAGACTATCAAAATGGATAGTCCAGACGATTGAACTGGCTTATAAACTGGCGAAAATGGGCCTTCCTGTGATGCCCAGGGGCCATTCCACTAGGGCCATGGCAGCCTTGTCAGCCTTCTTGTCGGGCGTTCCGCTGCTGGATATCTGTAAAGCGGCTACATGCACAACTCCCTGTACCTTTACCAAACACTACAGGCTTGATGTCCGGGCCAGACAGGACTGCTCCTTTGGAAAGGCTGTCCTATCATCCATCCTTCACAGACAACACCGACCCACCTCCGGTGAGTGAAGCTTGTTAATCACCCATTATGTGTGATGCACAGAGACCACGAAGAAGAAAGTCAGGTTACTTACCTGTAACTGTTGTTTTTCGAGTGGTCATCTGTGCAGTCACACAACCCGCCCTCCGGCCCCTCTCGGTGTCGAGGGACGGGATAGTAGTCTTTCTATCGACTTCTCTGACAAGTGGTACGCTACACCAGGGGGTGATCTACCGGTCTCCAGAGACTGAGGAAAATGGTGGGCGCTCCGCCTTATATAGCACCAGGAAGGAGGGTTGTGGAGTTCCCGCCAAAAACCGTTGCAGCTTGGGTATTCTGGCCGGCAACAGGCTCTGCTCAGGCGCAGTGCCCATTATGTGTGATGCACAGATGACCACTCAAAGAACGACAGTTACAGGTAAGTAACCTGACTTTTTACTTGGCATGTGTTCCTCTTCAAGATGGTCAGTGCATTAATGTTGTTCTGCAGCCCTGTGGATGCATGCCATTTTAATGAATGAATCCAAGTTGAATTTGACATTGCAAATATCTTTGGGACCACTGTGGAAGCTTGTTAACCTGGCTCTCACTTTTTCCTATCACTGTGATACCTGGAATGTGATGAGCCCCTCCCCCACTCCAGTAACAGTGTTTCTGTAAGGAATCATATGTTTGCAGTTAGAGTTTAAATCTTGGTGGAAAAACACCCACACCCATTTCTCACACAAACATGAAATTCTAGCTTGCTTCTGTAAAAAATAAATAAAATAACTCAGGGAAAACTTTTGAATATTAAATATTGTCACATTTTGTGAGGCATCCTCTACATTTTGTAAAATATTCACAGGTGCACAGGCAGTTTTAACACTCCAGCTTGTACTCCTAAATATTTACAGTTGGCAGATGTGCAGAGATGGGAATGTTTTCAGTTTCTCACCTCCACACACCTGATAGGCTCTGATCAAATGCTGTTTTTAATGCTCAAAAATATGCACAGTCATCAAAAAGATAAAACGATGACACTGAAATTACAGTGGCCTTGCCCTCTAGTTTCCTAAACTGTATCCATAATGTTTAGATTAATGTTTAGATTATTTAGATTTTAAGCTAAATATGTTTGTTCAATAAAATGAAGCAAAAAAGGCCATAAAATAATCAGCAGTTCTGGAACTTTAATGGGTATTTTACGTGTTAGCTTGTATAAACTAAACTGTGAATTCTCCCAGGTTCTAGCTATATATTCAGATACATTTTATTGCCAAACCATATGGCAAGTAATGCATTTTGTTCTGATAATTTGATGGGATGATCCAAAGAGCTTTTATTATCTCTCCTTTCCATAGGTAATATGTATGTTATTAAAATAGGTACTATTAATATGTATGTTATGAACATGGGTACTATTCTATCTAATAAAACATCCATTATTATAATATTACTTACTTTTTATATTTATATCCCACCTTTTCCCTGCAGGGAACCTAGAGTGGTTTACATAAGCCCTCCTATCTCCATTTTATTCTCGCCATAACCCTGTGAGGCAGGCTAGGCTGAGAGGCCCAAAATCAGCCAGTGAGCTTCATGGGAGTGAGGACTAGCACCTAAATCTCCCAAGTCCAGGCTCACACTCTGATCACTAAGGCATACCAGATCTAGCCAGGTTTTAACCATCATATTCAGATCATGTCTACACAGTAATCTGTGACATATGGTTCAATTACATTAGTCAAGGCATTGTTTTTTAGAAAGCTTGTAACATGAGACACTCGGATCTTTAATACCTTTCCATTCCATAGGTTTCAGATGCTTTAAGGATATTGATTTGAATCAGAAAATCCAAAACAGTTTTGTAATTCATGACCTTTGGAGAATGTAACTGTTTTCTGATAAATGTATTCATAATGTTCTTTGGAAGTCAATATAATTGCATTTTTCCTTGGGCATAATTTTGTGATATGCACATTAGGATATTTATGTGTGTATGAGGAGAGGAACTTGTTTCCCTTCAGAACATGGTACATGAAATAGCCTTTGTCTTGAACATCATTTGTTCTGGAATAAGCAGATATTCATGCGTGTATTCCCTGCAAGTTTACTACTGGCTTTCTTGTGGAAGTATTGCTGGATGTGCTTTTACCAGCAGTTTTGTTTGTCCGGCTGTAATTTGATCTTAAATTGTCATGGCAAGATATAACAAGACAATATCACTCTGGTGACTGGGAATCTTGAAAAGGAAGTGTGGTGGTTCTCTAGTAGATTACAGCCACTGCAGTCTTTCTAATCAGAAATGACTGGGTGCAGGAATCTTTAGGAAAGAAGCCTTTCCGTATTTCCTTACCCATATGCAAGGGAATATGGAATAGTCCCTAATTTTCTTCTTGGCATGGGAACAAAACAAAAGAGAACAGCAATAGCTCAATTCTATCCAATGCCAGTAATGAGACGGCATATAAAAGCTTTAAATAAATAAATAAACAAACAAACATTATCAGTGCAGAACAAATGGAGTTCACATTGTTATTTAGAAAATGGTTATTTTCATGAGCGCATCTGGTTATTTTATCTCCTGCTATTCCAAGGTTCTCAGGATGGCCTATAGCCAATGGGGGTTATATTTGCGAGCCCATTAAGGCTCCTACACAGACCCCTTGACTGAACTAGGTGAGGGAGCAGGAAGAGGGCAAGCAGGAGGACTATTTCCTGATTCTGATTGCAACAAAAACATGGAAAGTAGGTTTCCTTTGGAAATGGATGGAAAACAAAAGGGGCAAGTCTAAGCTGTTCTAGGCTTGGGTGAGTTGATGGTGCCTTTTCCTGCCTTATCTCCTGGTTCTCTCACCAGGCAGTTAGTGTTCTTCTCCTTTGTGGTCTTTACGTAGTTTCACACATGGGAACTGTCCAGGCGATCAAATTGCAGAAACTTGTACAACATAGAGTGTAAGAGGTAGTTCCCCCGCTTAACTACCATGATTATGTCAAGTATTTCTTGCTCACCCAGTTCCTTTTCCATCACCTTGCAGTGAATAGCAAGTTTTCAGATTATATATATTCTTTCTCCCATCACCCATTAGGATTCCTTGGGATTCTTTAGCCAAGTTTATGGTCTAGCAAAGCCTCTAAGAAATGTGAGCAATATAGAAGTAATAATGGGGAGTCAATGTAGGCAATACTGAAGTAGACGGAGTATGGTTCTTTAAGCCATGACTAGTTGTTCTTGCTTTCTCTCTGCGTTGTGTTCCATAACATCCAGACCCAGGAGTCTAAGATGCTGAGGAAGAAATGACACAGAATTTTAGTTCAGCAAACCATAGGTTAAAACTCTGGGTTATTCCTCTTTCAACCGAGTTTGGACATTACAAAGCACATGCAGAGGTACTTTGTGTATTGCTGCTTGGTTTACAACTAGTGCTGAATGCAACAGCCATGATGCAGTGTGTAGTGGCTGGCAGTGCACATATTACACCAATGTTTAAGCAACTGAACTGGCATTCTTATTAGCTAAACAAGCCAAGGACAAAAGCTTGCTCTTGGCATATAAACAGAGCATGACAGATCACCTTCCCCAATACAGACCTCTGCAATTGTTAAGGTCTTTCTGGTTGTACTCTGACCTGCAGGCTGCCATCTTTCAGCAAGCAGGAAGTGGGACTTTCAGTGGTGGTGCCCACTTCATAAAATGGCTTCTCCCTGGCATCTAGGAAGTGCCAACTATGTCATGTTTTTGATACAAGTCAGTTAAAGATCCATTTCTTTATTGAAGCCTTCCTTGAGTCAATGTGCTTGTTATGCCAGGTTACCCCAAAAGGAGGTGTTTGCCCACCAGATTCCCTCAAAAATGTTTGGAATCTTTTCCAGGGATTTAACACACTCTGCCAGAGAGAACAAGACCTGGTTTTGCATTCACACAGAAGCAGCAAGGAGAGCTTATTCAGCAGAAAATATAGAACAGGAGCAAGCTTTTAACCTAATGTTGTCTAAGCAGCAAATATTCCTCCTGCATCTAGTCTTACTCTGTATTTCTAAAGACAAAAGGAGCTTGCTGCCTAACAGCTTTATAGAGAAACAGTGACAGAAAAAAAGAGAGAGTGCCCAGTGTAGCAACTGTGGTTGTCCTACACAAGAGACTCTTTAAAAAATTCTTCACATAAAACAAGTACACAAAAAAGAAGATGAAACAGGACAAACTAGAATGAGCAAAGAAGCTAAAATGAATAAAGTTGCCAAGGGAATTTTAAACAAATACAGCCTATACATTCAGCTCCTCCCCAGATCTATCTCCCTGTCTTTCAACACTCTGTGGGAGTTTAACAAAAAAGAAATCAATCTATACAACAACAAATTTTCAGTCACTTCAAATCCTCTACTGTTACATAGTAGACTCTTGACTGCAGTGCTTTGCATGGGCAGGAAGGGTGCAGTTGAGGGATGCGTGAGGAATCCGTTTGGCAGTGAGAATCCATCAGATTCCCTGCCTCAGCTTTGTAGTAGTACTGCGTCCAAGTCACATTCGCAACAACTGCTAGCAGCGTTCCTCTTCCATGCCAGAGGCAGCCACTGTTTGGGCTGCAGCACCTGACACAAGAGAAGGTTGGATGCTCAGGGCTTGCCAGGAATGGAGCCCCACACAACTGCGAGCAGCGTCCTTCTTCCACACCATGTACAGCTGCTGCTTGGACTGCTGCACCTGATGTGGTGGAAGGTTGTCAGTTGTGCACCCTTGGTTCCAGGGGAGTTTGCGAACTTCCTCTTGCCTCAGCACACTTTGCAAGACCGGGCCGAGCATGACAGGAAGTTCACGAATGCTAGAGGGATGGACTCCACTGAGGTTCATCCCAACTACCTAAGAATAAACTATCTAGAGGTATTTTAAAACATGAATAACAGTATATAAGGTTATTAAACTATTAATAACAACAGCCCAGTAATGGGGCTTGTTTATCAAAGTGGAAATAAAGTAAAAGCAGCAGATTGTTAGTCTTTTAGTTGACCTTATGAATGTGGGTTTAAATAAGAGCTTTTATGTAGTCCTGCCCCACTCTTGACTTTAAAATTCAAGTATCTCAGCTCTCCTTTCTGGGGATCCAAAGCACTGCTCTATCCCTTTAAACCATTTCTCCCTGTGACAATTCTAGTCTGCATACTCACAATCTAGCATGCAAAATACAAGAGGAGAAAGGAAGGGGAATGCAGCAGCTCTTAGCTGGCTGATGGGTATAGTCACATTGGTCTCACCTTGCCATGATGTTCTTTCTGGGATGCAGGGAATGTAGCCAAGGTGTGCTGTCCTTCAGCTTCCCAGACTGCTGAAGGCAATGGTTAGATGGAATTGCCAACAAGGCTAGCTTCTGCAGCTGCTCCTATGCTGGCTGATGGATGGGGCCATGACTGGCTACAGAACCATTTAGCAAGAACAGCAAAGAAGCCTCCGCCACCTGCTTTTTGTGCTCTTGCCAGTGGCTGCCCATCTGCCATGCCAAACTGGCACTTTGGAAGGACTGCCACTCACTCTCCAGCTCTTAATTTTTTAATTTTGGGTGCCTCAAAATGGATAATTGGGGATAGACAACAACATCATCATCATCATCATCATCATCACTTTGTCAGTCTTTGAGAACGGTGCAAATGCATGGTTCTTTCTATGCAACCTGAGTATTGACAAGACAAGATTGCCTATTGATTAATTTGTGAACAGTTGTCAAAGACTGGAGAGAAATATAAGCGAGTAAAAGGAGGAACCAAGTAGCACAGGTCAGAATTACTGAACGTGGGGTGGGTGGGGGAGTGAAATCAGTAAGCTTATCGAAAGGTGCAGGATAATATTTCCTCCTTGGCAATGTGAACGTCTAAGTTTTCAGTATCTAATGGAAACTTTTCAGTATTCTCCCCCATTTCAGCACTTCCTCAACTCTTTAGCTATTCCAGAAAGGGGAGATAGTAACTTCCCCGTCCCACTTTTCATGGCTTTTTTTCAAAGCAGTTACTGATGTTGCTACTGAAAATCCTTGTTTTTAAAAAGTGCAGAAACATATGCAAATGTAATTAATGGCTGGGAAGTAAATGGAGGGGAAATTTGTGCACTGTGATAACTGGTCTGCTACTGCAGGTGTGACAATTTCTTTCCATTTACTTTGAGATATTATATTTGCATAGATGTCTGAAAGTTTTTTTTTAGAACTGCCAGGTAACCACAGCATTAAATGCTCAAAAAAGAACCTGTGAAAAGGAGGAACAGAGTTTCTTTTTTATGGAGTAGCTGGAAACTTGGAGAAGTACTGATGCTGAGAACTGTCAGTTCCCTTAAAACTTAGGGGATTACATTGCTAAGGAGGAAGTATTTTCCCCCTGCTCTTTTGGTGCACTTTCTTTTGCCACTTGTTCCCCTTTTACTGATGCTTTTCAATTGACAATTGTGTGCAAATTAGTCTATATTCACTCTAGTCTTGTCAATCTGTTAATAGTCAACTTTGCCACTCCCTTTGACAGATGAAGGAAATTGACCAGGCATGACTATACATATTGGACAGTAGTAACTGTATGCTTTTGAAAGACTTGACAATAAATTATTATTTACAGCTATGCAGTTTTCAGGGGCGAAAAAAATAACAGCAATACAGGCAGTCTCTGAGTTATGAATGAGTTCCATTCTGAGAAAACAGAAATTCATCTTTAAGTTGAGGTTGTATGTAAGTCAGGTCATGTCTAGTTGGCCCTCCACATTTGCACGGGTTAGTGGCATAGGACCCCTGTGAAAATGGAAAAACTGCGAATATCTCTAACCCCCTCCCCACGCAAACTCACTAGTGCCTCCTCTTTGCAGCAAGGAAATGCCAGAGAGATTTCCCTCTCTGGGTGGGCGGGGCAGGAAGGCCTCCCTCTCTACCATTTTGCTTCCTCTCTATGGTGGTGCTTCGGAAGCCTTCCTTCTCTCCCACTTCCTCCCTCTCTCTGGTGATGACAATTTTCCACAGTGATTTATTTTAATTAATAGGCTTTATGCCAGGTTGTTCATAAGTGCAGGTTGTTTGTAACTCAGACATTTGTAACTGGGACTGCCTGTATGCAACCTCAGTTGCCCCTCTTTAAGGCACCAAAAAAGAAACAACAGTGATGAATGAATAGGTTATTAATAGGAGTGGGAAGAAGAAGACAAAGCAGGCTCTGCTGAGGTATATGGTGGAGCTGGCTCAAGGGGAAGGAACAGGAAAACATCCCATGATAAGCCCCATTGTCTGTGAGGAATTCCATGGAGCATTTGGTGAACAAGGCCACCCTAGTTTTTAACAGGATTAGTATGAAGTGTGGACAGTTAGCTTGTGGTAACTTAAGAGTTTGAAATTACAAACCCTTATCATTAAGTTGTTCCAATTATGAAATCAAAACTAAAAGGGAAGAATTATGTCAAGCACAGAAGGTGCTGAAGATGCAAATAGCCATGTAGTTTGATTAAAGCAATGGCATGCTCCAGGGAGTTCCATTGCCCATGTTCATTGGCAACTCTTGTCAACCTTAAGCCAATATTAGGCACTGTCACCTATTTTTCATGACAAAACTGGAAGCTTACAGAGCAGCACCTATAAAACACCTTCACGGATGCGAAAACACATGGTTAGGGACCACCTTCTGTCAGACTCTGGGACCTGCACTGAATCATAACATGTAACATGCCTGTTTTGTACTAATCTTATTTTTCCTGAAACACCCTTGAATAAATTATATAAATTCCAGGCAACTTTTCATTTGCTACATTTTTATCACCAATAAGTACCTTTGTGCTGTTCTACATTCATTTAGCAGTAATCATTTCCTGGTGACTATGTTTTGGACTGACTTACCCCGTGTGATAAATCAACAGCAAGGTTCATTAGCCTCTATAATTTCTTTGGGACGCATAAATCATAAGAGTTATTAGTGCTTATCACACACGGTGATTGCATAATTTTATTAAAATGTATTTGGAAGTAGAGTAACTTGAGCAATCAATTAGTTAAGTTCAAAAGGTGCCAGAGTTAAATTATTCTGAGTTTGCTTCTGCTAATGAAAGGTGTCCTGTCTCTTTCTCCAGGAAACTAATATACTGCCACTGTATACAGATTTCTCTGTGATGGATTGGGTGCATACATGCATCACGTCTTTCTCTTATTCTTTAAAATCCGACTTGCCTCTCTAAGTGAATCATATAACCATAACATGGAGATCATTGTTCTCTTCTCTTAACTAGCAAACATTCTCTCACAAGACACATCTGTGTCGTGTTACTTTTCTTCTGTCTGTGCTTTCGGTTTTCTTTTAAAGAGACACATAAACAAGAATTTTAATGCATAGAAATGTAACAACAACAACAACAACAACAACAACAATAATAATAATAATAATAATAATGATGCTGGCAAAAGCATTGTGGCCCCAGTCAGACTACTTATGGCTAAAGCCATGCTTGGATGCTTGTTTACAGTCTCATAAACTGCATCTTGGACACAGTCTCCTCCTCTTCACATCATGTGGCAACTTTGGCATGAAGATCCTGGCTTGCTTTAGGACAGAGTTCCTAATTCTGTATGAACTGAAGAATGGTTAAGGTTGGTTAATATACCAAGGGAATAATTCAGACTCAGATCCTGACATATCCTTGCTTGTTACTTGCTATTAAATCAGAGTTCCCTGTTTCAGGTACAACAAAAAATTCTGGCTTAATGCAAGCCATTAGCTCCTTTCTGAAGGCATCATCCAAGAGAGGGTGAGGAAGGAGGGTTTGCAACCATTATTGTTGTCCATGACTTAATAAAACTTTGTTTATGAAGCACTGGCTGAATATGTACACATTCTCAGTCTCATTGAAAGCAGTGGCCTAGTTAGCTGTAACTAACTTGTTGGATTGGTTTATGTCATGCTTAGTTAACTAACTGCACCTGTGTAGGACTGTGTTTTGGGGCTTGAAATGCAGTAGTGGTCTTAATTCTCATTAGTGGTATATAAAAAACACAAGTCACAGTAAAATAAAGGTAAGGTCAAAATTATTATGTTTATTTCCTCTGGAAAAAGCAAATCGTTTTCAGTCTTTTTTCTTTCATTTAATCTTTCCCTCCCTTTTGAATTGTATGGATATGCGCAGCAGAGAGATGGGCAGAGTGAAAGAGAGGCAGGCAGGCAGGCAAGCAAACAAGCTCAAAGGTCCACAATGCATATTTGTTTGTAGTTCCAGGATCAATTCATCCTTAAAGAAAGAAAAAGGAAATAATGCTCTAGATTTTGAAAAGGACTCTTGAGCAGTTAATAGACATATGTGGATCTCTATGCCATACTAGTTGTCTGGGTTAGGAACTGAGGATGAATCTAACACTTTTCAAAAACTCACATGGCAAGATTGCTTTAATGTCCACAGTTAAAAGAAGTAACTGGCAATATATTTGCTATTTCGAACTAATTCATGTTAAGAGGTTCTAATGGCTTGTGAGGTTATGCTGTGTGTTTATCTGAGGCCAGCTAAGAGACCAGTTTGCTTGTGGTATAATTAATGGTATATAACTGTATTTGATTTACAAATGAAATATATCATTACAAAGTATTTTGATTGTAAGGAGACCAAAAAGAAAGGGTCAGAACCTCAATCATGAAAAATATGTTTCCTATTAACAGAATGGGAAAATAGAATAAATTGCACTTTGGTTTTGTAAAAGAAAACAAACAAAGCACTAGCAGTCTGTCCTGAATAGGATCCAACCAGTAGTTTAAGCATACACTTTAAAAAAAATAGCTGGAATGCCAGATCAGTAAAATGGAATCTCTCTGCTGAGGTACATGATAAACCTCTTGTTTTTGACTAGGGAACTATGCCAAACACAACATAGCTCAGTCAGATGTGAAGAAGCCTGGCGTCAAGACCCTGATGGCATTCACTGTGGCTAACACAGTCACTCTTTTTAGGGAGCAGTCCTGTGATCCCTAGACGGTATCCAATGGACCAAAGGGTACTTTGGATTCTCAGATTTGGGATTGCCAGATTCTCAGTTCTGACTCCCCACTCCCCCCACAGCTGTTCACCAAGGTGGGGAGAGGAAGAGGACATTGGAGAGGCCAGGATACAGGTACCCTTGTTTCCTTCCTTTCTGAGGCCTTCCAACTAGACTGGCAAAATCGTGTGTAAAATGCCGAGTGGGAGCACAGGGAGGTGAAGACTGCCTCCACTGCACTTTCTGCTCTGCATAGGATGTCCATAAGCCTCCAAGTTAAGGACTTATTTATGGGCATCAAGAGAGGAGTATGCCCTTAAAAACTTCCTTTTTTGGCCTGCTGCCAAGTGAAGTGGCTCTAGCAACCACCTCCATTTGTATTACTCCAAATGCCTCACGAGCGTTCCTAGACAGTAAGGAAGGTGTCAGCAGCTGCAGCCACTTAGCACATCTCCTCTCTGCTGAGCACTACTGTAATGTCTACACCACTGCCTGGCTTAGGGAACAGTGGGGATAGGAAGTGGCACTCGGTGCAGAAATGCTCTGAGAAGCTTTTTTAAAATTATTTCTGTAGGAACCTAGCAGGAAGTAGAAGACGGGCAACTAGTCCTCGGTCTCCTTAAACCTGGTGCCTGGTGCTGACTCAGATCTTAAGATAAGGGAAGTCTCACAGAAGGAAAGTTTTCCCCCTTTTGCTTTTCTAGAACACCATCTGGAAAATTGAAGATCCCTCCTGGGCAATATGGAATAGTGTGTTGGTGCAGGTTTGCCCAGGTTCTGGCAGTGCTCCCCTCCCCAAATGGTTCTCTTTGCCCTATTCTGCATTTTTCAGGGGGGGCCATTGGCCTTCCAGGGAGGCTTCTTGGGACGTGGACTTTCCTTCCATGTGTAGATAAGGAATGACTTGGATCCTTTTTAGTGAGTAATTTGCCAAAAGTAGTGGAAGTTTGATGGGACGGGGAAGTAGCAATGATAGAGCAGGTGTGGATTCAGGGAAATCTGTGCGACTTGAAGACCAGATGGAGAAATGCCAGCTTTCCAGGTCTACAGACCTACATGGCAGAAGTCCCAGGTGAGGTGAGTAAGGAACTGAATAGCCCTGGTGTCTTTAGCAGGTGCCCATGGCAACTCTCATGCCATCTGCCAGAGTTCCCTGTCCCCAATTATTTTAAATTTCTTAAGATTTCTTTATAAATTAGAAGGTTTATCATAACTAAGAAGCTGTTCTGCTGTAAAGAGAAATGCTACCCTCCAGTACCATCTGGATTAAAAATAGTGGTTTTAATTTGTTTTGTTCCTTATCAGCTTTACTTTTTTTTAATTTGGTAAATCAGTGCTTTGTCGCAGTCCCTACCAAAACCCATGGAAGCCATTTTGTGCAAGTATTCACATCAAAATTGAAATTTGCCCACCAACCCAAAAGGACCTATAGGGTAGACATTAAGCTTGGGGGTGCCTTTGAGTCTGCTCTGCATTGTAACACTTCTACACAGTTTTCCTCAAATAATTATGCATCAGATGGAGATTTGAACTGTGCATCTGTGATGAAATTGGAGTTATTACATTAAAAATACATTGGATCAAAGATCAAATCTCACCACCGCAAATGACAAGATGACTTGTTTTCCTCTCTGTTATTCTGCACTGGGCAGCTTTTCTCTTCTTTGGTCATGTGCAGTAACAATATCCTTGCATGTTTGATTGAGTATTGCAGGAGTCAGTCTAGGACTAGAGGGAAAGCAGGAGAGCCTGCTTCCTATATTCTGAAGGGCAGTGCAGTTACTGTGCCTACAGTTGGAGGCAGGAGGGTACATTTCCTCAACAACGACACTAACTGCTTTGAGGGGACTCTGCCATAAAGACAGCCTATAAATACATCAAAGGGAAACAAAATACACTGACATAGTTTAACATAGCCTTCACCAAGCATAGCTGCAATTCCCACTGTCCCCAACCATCATGGCCAACTGATTAGTTGTGGGAAGGAGCAGCAAATGGTGGGCCATACCTACAGCAGTCAGTGTAGGCTTCTGTAGTGATGATGTAAACTAGGGGTCCTCTAATGTTTTGAACAGGGGGCCAGTTGAAAGGTGCCGGTGATGGTCACGGGCTGGGGCTGGGGCCGGGGCCGGGGGGGGGGTGCGCGCATGCATGGCAAGGCAGGGGTGTGTGCACGCACGCAGAGATCCTTTTCTCTGAGCAAGTCCAAAACGACCTCCTTGCAAGCAAACCGGTGCCTTGCCGTGCGCGGCCAGATATATGGGCATGGTGGGCTGGATCCAGCCTGCAGGCCATAGTTTGGGGACCATGATGTAAACAATTGCACCTTGCAAAGGGCTGTCCTGTTGGCATCCCATCTTTTGCTATAGAATCGTGGAAATACCATCAGATATGAAGTTGTTTGCTACTGTAGGTGTTTTTAGAAGGTTTACACACATTGACAGATGATAGATAATGTCTGCCAAGAGCTACTAATCTAGAAGAGACCTTTAAATGCAACCTTCATTTTCCAAGCAGTACAGCTCTGATGGCCATGTGGAAAATGAGCAGGGTCTGAGCATCTATCATGCCCTACTTAATGAACCATCCATGAGTACCTGACCAGCCAGCTCCTGTTGGCTATCCTGGACTTGGTCAAATGGAGCAGGTCAGTTCTCATGTTTTTAAATGGTTGTATTGTTTGCTCACTTCTAAAGTTTTTTAAAAACTCACCCAGTAACCGATATTTTTGTGCAACTGAGCCAATTGCAGTTTTGTGTTTCACTTTGGAAAGATAAACAGTGATGAAGCATGATCCTGCAGACTTAATTTTTAGGCCACAAAAGGTATCTTATTTTTCAAGTCTGCCCGTACCTTCCCACAGCAGTTCTGCATAGCCGTTTTCTTAGAATAGAAGAGCTGTCTGAGCCTTTGCACACCTACTTCTGGATTTATTTTTGTTTATGGTTTCTTCACACAGCAAGGTCACTGAGATTTCATTTCTGTAGAGATCATAGTACCAAGGGCTGGGGGCAGATTAGCTATTTAGACAGAGAAGATTCCTAAGCGGCAGCCCGCCATCTGCTCTCGAAACAGCTGGGCGTGGTGAAGAAAAGCGTTACTTGCCTCAAGCCACTCTTCTGCTTGTAGGAGCTCTGGGGTCTTATAAAGTAGTGCTGAATATTTTTCTATCTTTCAAGTTCACCAAGAGGCTTTTTCTAATTAAAAATGTTCTGCAGTGTTTTGTTAGAAGGAAGTCTATAGTTGTGAATAAAGGTTCCCCTAAGCTTTGGGATTAAAAAGAAACAAATATGAAAAGGCGACAGATGACTTTGCAGACAGATATTGCCTTTAAGGTCGCTTCCTTTTTTGCACCCATATCATTTAAAATTTAAATTCTACTCCTTCCACTAATGCAGAAACTTAAGGATTGTCTGAACACACCCTTGGATTAATTTTGAAAAACTGCAGGGTTGGATATTGAGTTCTGACTCTTAGGAAAATTGGCACCCCAATCCTACATATTTACAAGGAGGTAAATCCAGTGGACTTACTAATAGGTAAGTATGTATAGGCTTGGGTTGTACATTCAAATCATTTAGCATATTTTAAAGTTGTTTTCTCTTTTAAGCCCTGGTTACTTCATAAGTATATATGTGTAAACCATGAGTTGATCCATGAAAGTACTTCCAATCATTATAGCTAAGTTTGTCCAAGAAAACAGTGTGTTAAATAGATGGGATTCTCCAAGGTTTTCTTTGCAGCCTTCATAAAAATCGAGTATGTATGCATTTATTTGCTAATGTGTACAGGATTATTACACATAAATTGGCTTGATTTTAAATATATCTGCATGCAACCTGCTTCCATAACAGGTTGGTAGTCCAAGGCTAACAACATTTTATTTATGTATAATGTGTTTTTATTTGTGTTAATATAATGTTTACTATAGCCTTGAATCATACTGTATCTTTCTCCCTCTTGTAAGAAATGTTTTTTGCCAGTTTTTCCATTAAAACAGTTGTCCACATGTTGGCCACCACAAACCTATTCATATTTGGAGCTTTTTTCATAGAATCTCACAACTACCAGTGGTGCAGCCACAGGAAAAAGATCAACACTGTATGCATAAAGGTGTTATTATAATTATTGCTATTTTCTCCCTCAAATATTGACACCAATCCCAATGCTGGATATGCATTTGTTTTTTTAGTTTTAGTTAACTTTCAACCATGACATAGAAACAGAGTGAGTCAGAAAGGGTTTCCCAGGCCATCTAGTCTGACCCCCGGCTCCAGCTGGCTCCGCTCATGACATGCCCACCATGTGCATGTCCAGCCTATCCTTGAACACCCACACCAATGGGGCTCCAACCACCTCCTGTGGAAGCCCATTCCATACCCTCGAGTTCCTAACTGTCAGGAAGTGCTTCCTGGCATCCAAATTAAACCATGGTTCCCTGAGCTTTCTTCCATTGGAACACGACATAAACCATTTTTGCTATTTCCAGAATTAATATTCTCTTAGAGGAAATACTCCTATTTATGGGACTTCAGCATTCTTTTAGTGTTAAAGTATCAGTAGAAAGTTTGACCTCTTGAAAAGTTTTTTCAGTCTTTGAGAGTTAAACTAAGCTCTGACTGTCAAAAGAATGATAAAAGAGTGTAGGGCCTGCATATGGCTTTTCTGTGTACTCTGCTAGTTATAATTTAGCAGTTCTCATGGTTTGTCAAAATTACATGATTATTTGCAGCATTCATGCACCAGGGGGAGCTATTCTTCTATTAGTGATGGAACTAGAATTTTGTTTTAAAAATACGGAACACACATACTTTAAAGAAAACTCAAATAATTGCTCCTGCTGTTTATAAAGTGAGCCTGCCACCTGCAGAGATTCAGGGTGCCAGAATGGGGGGTGTTTCTGCAGATGGAACCGAGCTGAGCAATATACAGGAAAATCCCGCTTCTTAAATTACAGATGGCCCTGCCCTGCCTTACTGCACTGCCCTCATGCTTCCAACTTTTTCCCTGGTTGTGTAATCCTTTGAACAGCAAAAGGAAATGGCGTGCTCTGTACGGCATCGCTTTCAGTGTGCATTGTACAGACATCTTCGTCAGGATGTTCATCTAGGCATTCATTTATTTAAAAGGAATGTCATGCAGCTGAGCTGGACAGTGCCCAGGCTTAGATGCCCATTGGGTTGCCACCTGACTGAGCTCTGTGTTCCTGAAATGCTTCCTTGAGCAGTTCTCAGCCAAACCGGGTGAGGCAGTATGGGAGGACAAGAAGGAAAGGTGGCACGGTCTGGCATGGCAGGGCTATGGTGGAAAGGCTGAATTAACAAAACTCGGGGGGACAAACCTCTTGTTGGCAGCAGTATCTCCTGTTTGCACAAGGTTTCAGCCTAGCCCATCATTTCTGAAGGACGACATCACTCTATTTTTTCTTGCTAGTGTTCTCAAAGTTTTGCAATCAAGTTAACTTTGGTACAAGAGCAGCATCTTTGAGGACATCATCTTTCTAACTCCCAGCTACCTTATTTGCAATATTCCTTAAACGCTTTGAAGCCAGGAGTTCAGGTGCCAACTTCCAGGGTTTCTCCAAAGCACCGCCCCCCATACTCATGCTCCCTGGGTATATGGGAATGCATGCTGGTTGGCGCATACTGGGAATGCAACCTATTTGGAGGGCCATAATTGGAGAAGGCCCCAAGGAAGTAGCATCATACAGCTGCTCTTGCCACATGCCTCTCACCTCCCTCCCTCCATAAGGTTGCACTTATAAGAACAAAACAGCATTTGAGCTGCTGCAGATCAGAGATTTAACATGGTACTTGAAAACTGGATAGCAGAGTTGTACAGAGAACTGGTCAAAGGCAACCCACCATCACTTGCATTTTACAGAGGAGAACATTCAGGCTGAAAGGTTAGCCATGGCAAAGCATTATTGTTGTTTCTTCCCATTGTAGTTTTCCTTGCAATTTTAATCCATCAAATGGAGTCAGCAATGCTTGGAGATCTACCACATTGCACCTGAAGATCTATCTGTTGATTCCAATCTACTCTACCTTATGCCTGCCACTCCTCCAAACCAGGGTCAGTCATACTTAATGATTGTAGGAACCCCAAGATCCATTTAAGTGAGTCATACAATTACAGAATTAAGGAAAGAGGCACCTTTTTGCTTTACTAGAACTGAGTTCATGTTTTTCTTATATAAGCATCTTCTACTGGTTTCTTTATTTTGGCAGCTTAATTTGGGGTTGGAGACAAAAGCTTATTGCTGCAATTGCTAAACAATTAGGAGCCAGAAACTCTACCACAAGTTGCAGAGAGATCTATCAGCAGATCCCACACTGCCTTTTGCCTATCTCTGTGGAAGGGCATTTATCAGCTGGGGTAGTGCTGCTAGCTAAGCTTAGTTCACTTGAATATATCTCATAAAGGAGGTATCAGATGATGGTCCTTGGCAGGGATGAATGAAATACAAGAAACAGCAGTCTTTCATTGAAGATAAGAACTGGCATTTGGATTGGGCCTAGAAGCAAGCAGGTAGTCAAAACAGTTCTTTTAACATTGCCAGTCAGATTTCTGTTAGCTGTACATGGTGCCTATTGCAGATCCTGGTTTCTCTTAAAGGGCAGCCCCAGTTAGGGTGAATTACAAGAACCTTATTGGAGGGTCACTCTGTCACTGAAGTCTCCTGAGTCTCTAGTGACAAAACTAGATCTAGGAGTATCTACAGGCTACCAACCTGTTCATTCAGAAGGAAGGCAGCCCCATTCAAAAGAGGTGGAATACCAGTTCCCCAGAGCCAGAAACCATCTACTCTCAATTTTTCCATCATGGCAGTATCCATTTTCAGCTTACTGGCCCTCATCCACCCAGGTATCTTTTATATAGCTTCACCTGACTTTGCTGGCAAGGAGAAATAAAGATGAGTGTTTTCAGCAAACTGCTGGCACCTCACTCAAATTCCCAGTTGAACTCATCCAGCAGTTTCATGTAGATGTTTAAAAGCATGGAGGATAAGACATTTCTAATGCTGTTGGCATTTTAATTCTTTTGTTAAAAAAAAAAGATGGACCTCACTTTCATCATAAAAATGTTGATGATAGATCTGTGTCTCATCTAGTTTGGCCCTTAATGCATACATGGATCGAATAAGTGAATTTCTCGTGCTCTTTTGCAGTACCTGCCATTCTCTACAGAACCCATGCAATCAAAAGCATTTATCTTGAGTTCTCCCTGCTGTCTTTGTATTGATGCACAGGTGGGGTAACACATGCCTGTGGAGCCTTGGTTGCCACTTTGTCTTGCGCAAATATGTTGCAACAGGTTTCAGCCTAGATGCAGTTACTTCACAGAGTGAAAATAGTGCGTGACCTGGGCACTGTGAGATTTTAAGCCCCAGTGCTTTCAACTGGAGACAGGGAAGCATGTGTAACTTTCAAAATCAGCATGTTTTACATGTGTTTAACTCTGGACATTTCTAAGTTATCTTTCCTCTTGTAAAGTAGTTGCTTTTTAAGTATAAAACAGCAGTCTTATCACTCCCTCTAATTGTAACATGGCTTGGTAGCCTTTATTATTTATGCAGTTACTGAAATTTTACCCCACTCTTCAGTCAAGGAGGCTCCTGGGGGGAGGCACAGAAAGATTCATATTGAGACAGTCACTGCCCTCATGCTTACAATGTAACAGGCACAACACCAAGGAGAAATGGATTGGGAGGGAACAGGAAATGAAATAAAGCAAAGTTCAAGCACCAGTGCTTACTTTCATGACTTTTATTCTCTTCCTGCCAAAGGAGGGGAAAAACAAATTTCCTGCAATTGTTCCTTTTCTGGCCGATCTATGGGGCCCAAGGTGATCTCCCCATTATCTTTCTGGGTGTTCCTCCTGGAAGGGAGAGGTGGCTCCCCTGGATGGCAAAGCTGCAGACAAGACCTGAGCGGCCTGCCTGACATGCTGGAATGCACGTTCCAGGAAAACGACCTCCACACAAATCTTGCAAGGCGAAATGTGAGGAATGATGCAGGATGTTCCACACACTGTCCCTGCACAGGGCCCATATGCTCTCAGGGGCCAAGGGCAGGTAAAGAACCTCCAGCAGGTCAGGGCTGTGAGTTAAGCAGAAGGGAGTGTTCCTTCACTCTCAGGTGCATGCAGGGCCGGTGGGACTCCTTCAGCATCTTTGGAGGACACAGTTCCTCCTTCAGCATGTCTCCGGTTCCAAGTACTGATGGGCAGGCTCCTCTCTCAGGTGTGGGAAAGGAGGGCTCACTTTCCCTTCCAAGAGTTCTTCCTCTGCTTATCATGTCAGGGGGACTGCATCAGATTGTTGTGTCATTTTTCAACTGCTTCTCATCCATTTTTGTCCAGCAGCTAGTAAAACACAGGCAAAGCTGTGCAAATCCCCTCAAAATGTGTTACATATTTGTAAGGCTCTAGGGGACTCAGGACAAACCCAGGCATATTCTGAAATCTTTAGAGCTGAGCTGTGCAACTCGTGGGCCTCCAGATGTTTTGACCTGCACTGCCATCAGTCCCCAGCATTGACCATGCTGGACGGGCCTATGGGAGTTATGGGCTAAAATGTAGGCTACTGGTGACATGATTCATTATCCAGGGTGGATGCCAATTTTTGATTAGCACTCAAACATGTGCTGTCTCCTGAATATGGAAATACCTTTTAGTGAGCTTAGCTCCTTAATGGCTTAGGCCACAATCCTGTCAATCCATAGTCATATGCACGGGGGAGAAGCAGACATACAGTCAAGAGACGGAGGTGCAACAAGCAAGCTCTTTTCCCTTGCATAATGGCTGCACTCTTCAGCCTTATGATCAGCTGCACTGAAAACACCAAAAAAGAAAACACATTTATATGCATGCTTCTCTTCCAACTACACAAGATTGTCAAGGATTGCAACTTAATGCATTTGTTAATTTATATAATTTGTAAGCTGCCCCATAACTAATGGGCTGCTTTTGTGAGTCAAAATGAACAAAATGTCAATAAAACAGCAAAACAGACACAATGATGTTCTAATAGAGACGTTCTAAAATCTAGAAGAAAATCTTATTCAAGCAAGACTACCCTTTTCCAAATTTCAGGAAGCACAGGAGGGAAATGGCAATGTACAATCTAATTGAAATATGTTTTTTCCTCATGTGGCTATCTTTTCATTAGACCCACAAAGAGTTTGCTTAGCAATCAAAAGTCTATTTCATCTTAAGCAAACAAGCCTATGCCCTCCTTGCCCGCAGAGAATGAATTCTGCATGTAATTTCTTGGGGGCCGGTTTCCTTGTTTATGGGATCACTTAGATCTGTGCATGCTTAGGCAAAGTAAATTACTCTATCATTAACCTATTGGTCACCTGTTATCTTTCTTCTGGCTTACAGCAATTATGGCTAGGCCGTATGCTGGCTTTTAAAAAAAGTGAACTTCTTATTCTATCAAGGTAGACTCAGTTATTAAAATCAGAGTTCCTTTTAAAAGGTGTGCTGTCAAGAGGGAGTGTCAGTGCCTGAAATAGGCAGCAGTAAGCAGAAGAAATCCTGCCTGGGCCTGGAAGATCTCTAGGCCAAAGTGGCAAATCTTCCATTCCTAGGCAAGGTCCTGGAGCAGGTGCTTTCTGACCACTTCTAGACACTCTTGGATGACAGTCATTATCTGGCTCCCTTTCAGTCAGATTTTGTCATGAAAACTGCCTTGGTACCCTGCATGATGACCCGTGTCAGGAAAGAAACAAGAGAAATGGGACTCTGTGGATTCATTTGGATCTCTCAGCTTTCAGTTTCATCTGGGTCGATTGAGTTGCAAGAGGGAGGTACTGCATTGCATTGCTTTTGCTCCTACTTGGATAGTCTCCCTGCCCCCCTCCAGAAGGTGGTGCTTGGGGAATATTGTACAGCCCTGTTGATTCTTCAGTATGGGGTCACACAGGGGGTTTTGTTCCCCATGCCATTGAACATCTATGTGAAACCATTGAGTGGGTCATCCAGAGTATGGGACTGTATGGTCATCAGTCCTGAGGACAGGCGACTCTGCTTCTCCTTTCAGCCTCATCAGCCAAGACTGTGGTTGTGCTAGAGTGGGGGTTGTTGCAACAGTGGACTGGATGAGGAGGACTAATAGACCGAAACTCAGTTTGGACCAGATGCCAGCAGTGGATGGCTGCTTTGACTAGATGGAGGGCACCCAGTTGTGCTGAATGTGGTTGACTTTTCCCTGTAGAAGAAAGCATTTATTTATTTATTTATTTATTTATTAAAACATTTTTATGCCGCCCCATTCGCCGAAGCCTCGGGGCGGCTCACAACACTAAGTCAAAATAATTATAATATAAATTAAAAATATAAATATTAAATTAAAAATACAAAAATACAGTATAAAATAAGCCGCCCTGGCCAGATAAAATCCAATAATATTAACAGTTAAAATGCCGCTTGAATAAAAAGGTCTTCGCCTGATGCTGAAAAACAAATAACAACAGCACCAGGCGGACCTCTCTGGGGAGCGCGTTCCATAACTTAGGCGCCACCGCAGTATGTAGCTTAGGGGTTCTCTTGGCGCCATCCTTGTCACTTGAGACTCTGGTAGCATGGAGTGCCTTTTACCAGCTTCAGTTGGTGGCCTAGCTATGCCTCTATCAGAACAGGGATAACCTGGCTTCATTAGTCTTTGATAACCTCCAGGTTAGATTACTGCAATGTAATGTACACAGACTTGCAGTTTGAAAGCATGCAAATGCAAGTAGATAAAAAAGTACCACTTCAGTGGGCAGGTAACAGCGTTCCGTGCACCTCGGTGTTTAGTCATGCCAGCCACATGACCATGGAGACTGTCTGGGACAAACACTGGCTCCCTTGGCTTGGAAACGGAGCTGAGCACCGCCCCCTAGAGTCAGGCATGACTGGACTTTAATATCAAGGGGAAACCTTTACCTTTAATGTACACAGAACTGCCTTTGAAGACTGCTTAGAAGCTGCACCTTGTGCAAAATGTGCCAGCCATTAGATGTGCCAGGAATAATGGAATAATGGTGTCTAAAACAGTTAAGCATAAGAGCAATTCTGGCCTACTCTCACTGCCTACCTATGCATTTGAGCCTGCTTTAAGATGTTGGTTTTGACCTATAAATCCTTACATGACTGGGGACCACAACATCTGACGGTGTCCTTCCCAACATGAACTTAATCATATTGCATCATCTGATGACCTTCCCTAATTTCCTTCTCCAAGGGATGCTTGGAGGGTTGCAACCAGGAAAAGGGGTCTTCTCTGCAGTAGCTGCATTTATGGAACATTTTCCCCATGAGGCCCTCCTGTCCAGCTCTGTTATGTTTTCAGCATCAGATTAAGACCTTTCTCTACTTACAAGCATTTGATAGCGTAAGAGTCCTGGGGCGTGCATGCGTGTCCATCCATGTGCCCGTGTGTGTTTGCATATCGTCTGAAAACTTTATTATGTCACCATATTGTATTTTAAAGGTTTTTGATCTTTGTAAATTGTCAGAGAGCTTTGGCTATTGGGCAGTACAGAAGTGTAGTAAGTGAAATGAAAGCATTGTATTGAATAAACTGAAGAGAAAACTCAATGTCTAACTGAGCAAATACTGGAAAGAAAAGAAAGTGTATTCTGGATATTTTTAATCAAATACAAATCCATGATGCTGTATCAAATGCAGAAGAGAGCAGTAGATGACAAAATAACCCTTAATAAGTAATTGCCACAAATAACTGAAGGAGAAAGGAAAATCATTTACCTTTTTGCTACAAAAAATAATTTAAAATGGAGTGCAGCAAATGAATACTTGTAGTAAATGTACCTGTATAATCTGAAACTGATATTATATGTGCATAAACAACTGAATTCATTGTATGGTTCGCCTGGGAAAGCATGTATCAGTTTAAAACTCATTTCAGTTTCATGAATCATTTGTATTTTCTTAATTTTTAACTTAAGTGTAGTATTAAAAGTTTGAAAGCTGGCAATTTCATTCTAACTTTAAGCACTGTTAAGCTATTCATTAATTTCAGGATAACATTTAGCTTTTTCTCTGTGTGTTTTCTGCATGTGGTGGGTGATGAAGAGATTGTGGCTAAAATCCAGACAAGTGTATGAAATCAGTCTGCATTTAGATGTTCTATTTTGGAAGAGTTTGCCTCCTTGAAAACCCTCCCAATGGAAATTCTGCACATTTATTTGAGTGCCACCCTTTTTCCTTCCAAGAAGCTCAAGATGGCTCACATAATGCTCCTTTTCCTCTCAATTTTATCCTCACAACAGAGTGAGTGGCCCAGAGTATGTTCTGAAAGCACATAAGGCAGCTGCCATGTTGAAGCTAAGCAAATCTGGGGCTGGCCTGAGCTTGGAGGGGAGACCACCTGGGAATTGATTGTAGCCATCTTGAGTTCCACAATGGGAAAAGGTGGGATATAAAAATAGTAGATAAATAATAAGTAAACAAGAATCTTGTGTGGTAGGTTGGGCTCAGAGTCTGTGACTGGCCCAAAGCTACCCAAGGAGTTCCAAGGCTGATTGAGGGCTAGAACCCAGATTGCCTCAGTCCCACACTCTTCCCCATTTCCCCACACTGGCTGCATGTATAAAATAGCACATATATACGAGGTCAGCTTTCCTTGGAACTGTCTGCTGGGCCAGATCACCAGGGGACAGGGGCATGGTTTGCAGGGGCCTAATTCAAAATGGTTTTGAGGTTCTATATGATGTGAGGGAGGAACTCCAAGAAATGTGTATTTACAGTACATGAGTGCCACTTTGGGCCATGCTATTTATGAATAAGACCTACAACTTCCAGCAACTCCTCAACAAACAGGGGAGTTGTAGGGCTTTCTTCTGTCTAAAGATGCTTGGGATTATACTCTTAAATGCTTCATTTAAAAATGTTGAAGTTTTCATATGGTCACTGCTTGCATCAACTTGTTAATGCTGCTTAACTGCATAGATAAACTACGCCTTAAGTACACAGTGTTGGTAAGCACAATGTTGACTTTCTATTGTTTTTTTAATGGGACTCCTGCATTATTCAGTTCGCTCTCCAGTACATGGAACAGCTACTGATGTTACTCTCAAAATTTGTTTCCCACTTTAATTGCATAGCATATAAAAAGTATTTAAATGCCATGTGCTGTGGTATTTTTTTAGCATGCCCTTCCAAGAGCCCCACTTTAGGAGGTGGAGCTGGGTATCTCTCACCAAACATGCATTCACACCTACCTTCTCAAATGACAATAGTTTAGTGGTAATTCAGCAGTAAAATGAATTACCTTGGTAGTATTATATTTGGTAGCTTATATTTGGTAGGTACTAAATACTAAATACACCCATAATGAAAGGAACAAGTATAGAAGTCAAATACTTAACTACTGAAGTAAATGCCTGCTCTCTGAGAAGTAAGTTTAATATTGCTTCCTGCTTTTTGGGAGAAGATCCATAGAGGAAGGTCAACACGAAGAATTCTCAGCATGCTCATCCAACCACATTCCAGGATTTTTAGGGAGAAGACATGGCAATTGAAATGGTCCAGCCAAACAATTGATACCACCGTGTTGGCACAGTGACATCACTTGCTCACCTTTTCTTAGCAAATTTACTCTTAAAGTAGATGGAGGAAAATTTGGAAGTTTGTAGCATAGAAGAAAAGCCTAAGTTTAAAATACGAGTCTGTACATGCTACTCTTTGTGATGCACATAAAAATATATATTGGAAGATTTTTCTTCTAATTCATAGAGGAGGAGAAGTCATGTGCAAGAAGGAATTTATCTATTGCACAATTATAGATCACTCCCTTCTAAAATGTTGTAAAGCCATGCCATTTTTCAAATCCTAGCAAAAGTAGTTCCTATACAAACAACATCTGCCGTAAATCAGGTGTTTTCTCTTGTGAACCCTTTCTTTCATGGGATAATGCATTAGAGTGTGCACTATTTTATAGCTCTGGCTGGATTAGTTTTTTTTTCCTTTGGATTCACAGATTTGGCAGCAGAGATTGAAATAAAAATGCCCAGCCTTTGCTAATCCTTTGTCTTCACCTTTATGCAATAAAAATAAATCGATATGTCTATGTGAAAACAAGTCTATGACATGACAACTCTAGCAAGAAAGAATGCCAGAGCCCAAATGCTGCCAGAACCCAATTATAAAGATTAATAATTTAGCAAGATGAGAGAAATATAATTTATAATAATTGCAACTATGGTGACATATATGTATGTGCATGCATCTAGATTTACAGAAAATCATTGTCTCCATGATACATACAGGATAGACTGTTCACTGGCATTGTACCTCTCTGCAGAGAAGGTTCTGCTGCCACCACCCATGTTACTACAATGTGGTGGTAGTGGCAGTAGTAGCAGTAGTAGTAGTGCATTGCATTGATACCCTGCCTTTCTTCCTTTTTCAAGGAACCCAAGGCAGCTTACAAGGTTCTCCTTCTCAAGCTAAGCCTTTCTTTCAGTAGGGGAATCTTTAAATGCCCAAAATGGACCTGATTCAGCTATACATAATATTAATACATGGTAGAGAAAAGCTTTTTGTTTTTTTAATGAACATTGAAAATATCAAAACAGTAGAGCTAGAAAATCCTGAACATGCTTCACTCAAGCAGGGAGAAGATGTAACAAGTGGAAGATATCTTTAGGGTGTCATCCTACATCTCTGTAACCCTCCTGGGGGGTGATGGTAGGAGGAGCATAGAGGCAAAGATGGCCTTTGCACTTCCTTTGCCCTCCAGAGCACTTGGACGGTGATCCTGCAGATCCTGCAGCTCAGCTTAGACGGTGATCCTGCAGCTGAGGACTTCAGGGCTGTAGCCTGCACAAGAACAACTATGGCAATTGAAGGGTGGGGGAGTGTGCCCTAAATTTGGAGCCCTACCTCTCACCTCGGAGCACTATTCTAAGATCAGCGGTGGGAGCTGGAACTCTGAGTTTTCCTATGGGCTTCTGGGCAGTATAGGATGGCCATAGGGTTGCGCCCTTCGTATTCTCAGCTCTCTTCTCCATGTATCCTGTGTCCTCAAGCCCATATCTCTGCTGTCCATAGCCTGGCGCATAGAAGCTCCAGGGCCGTAACTGCCTTCTTCCTTCGGCAAATCCCCTCACCCATTCAACCGAATTGTTGGAGCACTCCAGGCACCCCTTCTGAGGGCCATCCCTTCAGGCTGATACCCTTCAGCTCTTATTTTATTTGTACCGACTTTGCTGCCAAGAAAATGGTGCTCAAGGTGGCTTAGAGTCATTAACAAATAATGACTAAAACAATAATAGAACAAATACTTTAAGCAAATGAAAACCGTCTTCCCCCCCAGCAACTGTGGCTTGGCAGCGCCAGTGACAATGACGAGTGCAGCTGCCTAAAAGTGCTCATTCCCAGATGAAGCCCAGGCTGCCCTGTTTTAACGTAGCTTGGATCGCACCTGGGAAGCGATGGCAGATTTACCTAGGCAGGGTCACAGTGGGTACAATCTCTCATGCCATGTCCTCATGCCAGTTCATGTGCTTGTAACAAAAGGCAGCTGCATTGCACTGTCCAGCCAGCTTCGTCAGGACCTTGGAGAGTGCCCAGGGTGTAGCTCTCCTGTACAGCAGGCAGCTGAGGCATGTTGTCTTGGCAAAAGCCTGGTGAAGACAGTTCTCCTGTCCTGGCTGTGCTCCTTAAGGACACTTGTCTGCGTCTGTAACTGCTGGCCTCTGTGAAGCTGAAGAGCTCGAAAAGGTGCGGAGGGCTTGTCTTCAGAGTGTGATATAAGTGGAAAGTCCATGTCCTCAAGCTGTTTGGGCACAGACAAACGTGCTGAAGGTTCCCCTTTTCTGATCAGGACAGCCTTTATCTCCTTGTCATCTAAGTTTTCCCAGCACAGTGCAAGGGACTGTGCTTGGTTGTCCGTGTCAGTATCTCAAGCTCAGAAGCAAAGTGGGGCTTCCTCTCTGTGATGTCCCTTTTCTACCAGTTTTAGTGGATTCCTCTAAATTAGGGCTAGAGTAGACACTGGCAGAGTATTATTCTTACACTGCATTTCTATCCCACCAGTTTTTCTTCTTGAGAGGAACCCACGGCGGCTTAGGCACTGCTCCTCTGCTCCATTCTTATCCTCACAACGGTCTGTGAGGTGGCTAGGCTGAGAGGCAGGGCCTGGCCCAAAGCCACCCAGTGAGCTTCATGGTTGAGTGGTGCTAGCATTCAGATCTTCCAGGCGCCCAGTCCAACCCTCTCATCACTGTACAACAGTGGAGGACAAGGTGATTTAGAAATAGAATAGGTTAGTTATAATGAAATATTCTGCAAAATTGCAATCTGGAATCTCATTTTATTTTATTTATTTAGAACTTTTATATGCCATCACCACATGCCCTGGCATTTCAGGATGGCTTACAAATGTACAATTATGTAAAACCAATAAAACAATAACAGTTCCATAAAATTATATTAAAACGCAAACAAAAAACAAAAAGTGACAGTTAATGATAAAATATTAATTTTTAAAATAGCAATTAAATAAAAAGGTTTTAACCTGGTGCCAAAAAGAATATAAACTCGGCACCAGGCGCACCTCTCCAGGGAGTGCATTCCATAATCTGGGTGCCACTGCGGAGAAGGCCCTGCTCCGGGTAGTTGCTCTTTTTATCTCCTTTAAAGAGGGCTCCTGGAGCAGAGCCTCTCCTGCATATCTTAAGGGGCATGAGGGCATGTAAGGGAAGAGGCGCTCCTTCAGGTATCCTGGTTCCAAGCCATTCAGGGCTTTATATGTTCAAACCAGCACCTTGAATTGAACTTCAACTGGGAGCCAGTGGAGCTGGTAGCAGACTGGCATTATATGAGAAAAACAACCAGTTCCAGTCAGCAGCCTGGCAGCTCTGTTCTGTACCAGCTGAAGTATCCGGACCGTTTTCAAGGGCAGCCCCACGTAGAGCGCATTACAGTAATCCAAGCAGGAAGTTACCAGAGCATGTATCACTGTTGCTAGGGAGTGCTCATCCAGGTAAGGACATAGCTGATGGATCAGTCAATGTTGTAGGAAAGCACTCCTTGCCACTGCTGCCACCTGGAACTCCAGTGACAGCTCTGGGTCAAGGAGTACTCCCAAGCTGCGGATCCTGTCCTTTAGAGGAAGTGCTGCCCCTTCCAGAACTGGGTCAAAATCACCTACCTGGAGACCCGCACCGCCCACCAACAGGACTTCTGTCTTATCTGGATTGAGGCTCAGTTTATTGGCCCTCATCCAGCCCATTACCTCAGCCAGGCACCGGTTCAGTACAGCAACCGCCTCACCTGGAGCAGATGTAAATGAGAGGTAGACCTGGGTGTCATCAGTATACTGATGACTCCTCAGCCCACACCTCCTGATGACCTCTCCCAGCGGTTTCATGTAGATGTTAAATACCATGGGGGACAAAATAGAGCCCTGCGGGACTCCATGGCAAAGCTGCCATGGCACAGAGCTATAGTCCCCCAGCACCGCCATCTGGAATCGGCCAGCGAGGTAGGAGTGGAACCACTGCCACGCAGTGCCTCCTTCTGCCAAGTCAGCCAGCCTATCCAGAAGTTTACCATGGTCGATGGTATTGAAAGCCGCTGAGAGGTCCAGGAGAACCAACAGGGACGCGCACCCCCTGTCCCTCTCCCTGCACAGGTCATCGTACAGGGCGACCAAGGCAGATTCAGTACCATAATTAGGTCTGAAGCCAGACTGAAATGTGTCCAGATAATCAAGTTTCATCCAAGAGTGCCTGCCACCACCCGCTCTGACACCTTGCCCAAAAACAGAATATTGGCCACCGGTCTAAAGTATGAAACAATCAACTTTTGTTATATAAACAGGGTGATATTATTTTGATATTGCAGGTATGAGTGCAGACTGATTGGTACTTTTCATTCGTGGGTAAATTGGGGGTGCCCCTTGTCAGGATTGTCTGGTGGAGGGGTGGATTTTTCAAGAGTGCTTGTCAGAGTTGCTTTCAGTATTAGTTCTTGTTTCTTCAGCTACTTTTTGCAACCCTGCCTTTCAGAATGCATAGGATCATATTACATTTCAGCCCTGGTGTGGCAGCTGCTGATGAGAGCATCCCTAAGATTTGGCTTTAAGCCTAATCATATAAAGACCTTGGTTCAATTTAGAATTACTTGTTTTGGAAACTAAGTCTCTCTCATTTCCTAAAGCCTGCAGTTTTCTATTTCTGCACACGTAGCCTTGATTAAAATTTCAGATTGTGCTAGCCTGATTATTAGTTGATAGAAATCGGTATACTGTCTATATTGCCTAAATAGAGCTTTTCTAGTAAAATAAAGATATATTTTAAGTTGAATATATATCTATAATGATTTGTCTAGTAAAAAATACATATTTAAGGTTCTAGTAAACCAATATATTTAAAGCTTTGAATGTAATAATCAGCAGAGACACTTCTGCTATACTAAACCTTATGTTGACTGTAGAGATGGTTTCTCAGTCCTGTAGAGAAAATTAAAAGGGAGAGGTTCACAAAAGAAAGGTTCACAAATTTTGGCTGACCTTAGTTGTCAAAGGAAAATTTCTGGTCACCGGGAACCTGTCCCTCTCTGAGCAGCAAAGGGGTGAGAGTGAGAATTGGTGAGAATTGTCCCACAGTTGCTCTCCAGGTTGGAGGCATTTGTAGGACCTGGGAAGTGCAGATGTGGGGTGTGTTTTCTCTCCACTGTGCTGAAACCTCATTTTAGAGGCATGCTAGATATCCATCTGTTCTTGCAAGCATCTCTGTGAAGTTTACCATTTTATGTATTACATAGATGTTCATGTTTTATATTTTTTTGTTTCTTCTATGATTTGTGCCCACTGCTTTGAAATCTGTATAAGTAAATAAGTTGGGGAAAACAAAAACAATGGCTGAGGTGCGTTCAGAAACCCAGAACTGCAGTGCAAAACCCAGCTGGGGAGAACTGCTGGGGCTCACTTTTGCGCTTTGTGCTTCTATCCCAGAAGTGCAGCGCCTCAACAACAAGGCCATGGACCTCCGATCCAGCTCGAGGGAGAAGGGAAGGTGCTTGTTTTGGCAGCACACTTTAGAAACACTGGACAAAAACTAACCCAGCTTTCCTCCCAGCCACAGCATGGAAAGGGGAGCATGAAGCACCTTACAAGGATGGCTGAAACACCCCCAGGAGGCAGCGCAATAGCAGGAAAAATTCCTGCTCCCTTCCCAGGTGCAAGATTGGGAAGGTGCAGATTGGGAAGAGGCAGGTGCTGATTGAGAAGAAGGCCAGGGCTCATCACATTGGCCATATTGAGAGAAATTGTGACCCTGCCCCTGGATGCAAGTTATCACCTTCTGCCTCGTAACAGCATGCATCTTTTACAATGACCACGACGCAGTCATACGATTTAGGACTTGTATTTGAATATGCACAGTAGGTCCAGAATTTCCCAGGACAGCGCTCTTTGAACCAAGGATATTACAGACACAAAAACAGAACCCAGGCTCCCAGACAGAGGACAGTCATACTGAAATGCAGACTGTGTGTACATAAGAGTTCAAACAAGGCAAATCATGAAAGTTGTAACTGGTGAATTTGGACATAACGAAGCATCGTGCATCATCACAGAACATTTACTTTGTGGCATTTCTTACCCTCTAGAGGGCAGAGTATCAAGGTCATCTCACTTGAAAGAACTGCAATGAACTGAGGAAGATGCAGGATGGTATTAGAAGAGGTCTTCCATTAGGTTTTACTGTAACTGGATAAACCATGTCCATAAGATGATCATATATAATACATGCCCCAATGCTGAACTGAAAATGGAGACAGACAGAAATATGTCCAAGTAACACATGACTTTTCAATTAAGAAAAGAGAAAACTAAGAAGAAAATGTTGCTTAAAATGTTTTAATCTTAATTGAGTTGCAAACACAAAAATTGAGAAAGGTTGTTCAAAAAGTTCCTTTTCAATTACTACCAGAACTAGAAGGAACCTAATAAAATTAAAAGAAAAGAGTAAATGTTTTGCCATGCTGTGGTATACCTGTTTAAATTGAGAGAGGAACAATTGTTAAAATCTTGAACAAATTATTTTGTGCTTTTTAAGGACATAGAGCTACGTAATGGAGTCCATGCTGTGCACAACTCCAACAACATGACTGTGTGACTTGTTTGCTTGGAAGAACCATTGTTACAGATATAGGTATTTATAAATTCCGAAGATAAATTTTGAATTGCAAAGTATTTAGTCAGACCTTTTCTTTTTTAAAAATACAGGTATATAGAAGTCTTGAAGGAACATAAGCCTAAACTGGTTTGGGATGAACAAATAGCTGAACATTATTTTGAATACAAAAAGTAAGTTGCAACCCTTATTTCTTTTATAAAGCTAATGAATGCAGAACTGCTCCTAAACTGTATACATTCATAGGAGAAGCTGCCCTGCACCCAGTTTCACTTGATGCCCTGCATCAGTAGCACAGCAATGCTATATCTGCACTGAGTCCTGCTTTCTTAACAAAAGCAAAAAGATTTAGTAAATGTAGATTATGAAAATGTCTGTGATTGTTTTAGCCACCTATTTAGGGTTATTTATTTTTTTCCTTTTAGTAGAAACTAAACATCAATGTCTATTGATGCTCTTTTTTGTACAAATATAGCTTTGAAAGGTCACTGTAAAATTATTTATTTTTTAATTGCTATACTGCCCAACCACTGAAGCTCTTTGGGTGGTTCACAATAGCACATTAACAAAAAATAGAATACAACATTATATGTGTGTAGTGATTAAGAGTGTGGCAGTGGGACTCAGGCAACCTGGGTTCTAGTCTCTGCTCAGCCATGGAGCCAACTGAGTGACTTTGGGCCAGTCACAGACTCTCAGCCCAGCCTACCTCACAGGGTTGCTGTTGTGGGGATAAGACTGAGTGCAGGAAGAAGAGACTGATGTAAGAAGCTTAGAGTTCTTTAAAAGAAAAAAGGCAGGATATAAATCTAGTAAATAATTGCAACATGTTAAAGCATCATAAAAGTCAACAATATAAAATTTAGAATTGAAAAGCTGAGAAAACCCTATTAAACCCTGTCTAACAACTAGCAGGCCTCAGTAACTAATTAAATGTGCTGCAGTATAGGAGAGACTTTACCTGGTGCCAAAAACATAGTAAAGTTGGCTCCAGGCGGACTTCAGTGGCAAGCTCGTTCCACTCTTCTAGGTGTGATGAGGTGACAGTACCAGCAGGAGAAAGCTGGTAAGCACGTTTTCCTCCTGTTAAAATGAGTGAATACTGTAAAGTGAAGTTTGGCCCTAAGTGTGTCTTTGGAGAACTATGTAGACCGAAGTTTATGAGCACAATGGAGGCTGCCATTCATCTTTGATTCCTTTTGGTAGACTGCTGGATCATTATGCTAGTTAGGAGTTGTTTCACTCTCCCTCTCCGCATCCCTGCCTCCTTGCCCCCACTGTTCTCTTGAAGAAAGCAGATTTGGAGAGAAATAGATAAGGTACATCTCACAGTATTATCACTTTTGATGACTGTTCTCTTTTCTTTGTCTTTTTTTTTATTTGTGCTTTTCAGAAGTAAAGGAGGGAAGCATGCAGTCTTCTACCCCACCTTAAAGGTATGCATATTTTCACTTTGGAAACAAAGAACAGTATGACGAAAGGCCTAATCTGATTTTAATGGGGCAGGGTTATACCCAAACATAAGCTTGTTTTACTGACAGGCAGATGCAGGCATTAGTTGAATAAACTGGTGCATGTTGTCTGCTCTGTTCGCTAGGGCTAAATTGTCAGATTATTTAGTGGCTAAAAATGTAGTTAGTTTTAATGACTTATTCTAAAATGAAATGAAGGATCCTTCCAACGCTTCTTGTTTCTGTGCAGCGTCCTCCCTCCCAACCCCCAAACACCAATCAGTTCCTAACCTGTATATTTACTGAACTTAAGTATCTATTATGTTTCTTTTCTGTTTTGCAGTCCATCCAACTGAGGTTAGAGCTTGCAAAGGAACTGGGCACAGGAATAGCCATCTGGGAACTGGGCCAAGGCCTGGATTATTTTTATGACTTGCTTTAAAATAAGACACATTCTTTTCTTCATTGACTTTTCATCTTCAGTCAACTGAAGCATATAAAAGGGGAGGGGGATGCAGGCAGGAACATTAGTTTTGGGGATGTAATGTAATTTATACGAAATCAACTTCAGATTTTCCCAATAAAGTATCTCCTTTGAAGTTACTGTGCTTCATGTAATGCATGGAGAATGGTAATAAAAAGCTGGAGTTGGAAGATCCACCAGTGCCAGCCTGCTGAGAACATTACAGGTGACTTGATTTTGGTGAGAAACGGTAAGACCTCTTCATTTTTGTAATTTTTGAAAATGTTTGATGTTAGCTGAAGGTATAATACTTGCAAGCCAATCCTGTACTTTTTTACAGTAGCACAGTGAAACCTACTCCCCAGTAAGAATGCATAGAACTGCCGCTTTAAACAGTCAAGTGCCTGAGGTAAGTTTATACTTCAGTTGGAGAGTCCAAACCCTACATTTCTACTTCAACCTGTTTAGCTGCCATTATGGCTCGTTTAAACTTAAATGTATAAAGTGCCACATATCGCTCTAGCTTGGCTTTTAGTTCATCCTCAAATCAATGCTAAATAGTCCGTTTACTTTTAGGTTAAAGAGCTTGGGCTCTTCTATCTATGCTGCAAATAAGTGTGAGTTTTATACCTTTTTAGTTGTCATGATTTTCTCCAAATAATCTAGAATCATAGCTAAATGAAGTGCTGAGCCATGTCTGTCATACATCCCTGGCACTCCCTTGACAACAGAATTGGAGGAAGGGAACATAACAGCTGAATTGCAAACTAATGGAGATGAATTAACTCCAACAGCTACAGGGTTAGCTTCAAAGTGTTGATTGCTTACCTCATAGCTAGATTGTGGGGGTGGTATATGTGGGGGGGGGGAGGGAGGGTTGTGTGTGTCCACTTTCCTCAGCAATGAGAAGACCCAAGAGTTGCACTAGCTAGGTTTGGTTCACCTTGATGGGAGTGGTCACTGAAGACGTGCAGCATTTTGTAATATTTGAGTTTATTTGAGCATAGATGGATGTTACACAGATTGTATCAACAAATCCATTGTTCCACATTGAATTCCTCAGAGAAGTATCCTTTCCAGGCACTTTCTAGAGCTTAAAACTAGAAAAAATTCTGCCTCTTCCATCAGCCTTTTTAGTTGAGGAGCCGGGATATAAGTACCTACTTATATCATATGTTTGCACATCCACAAACTGAGATTACATCATCCTTAATGTGGTGGGAGGTGGGGGGGGAAGAGACTCTCCAGAAAAGGGCCTACCTTTCAGAGCTATTTCCAGCTACTTCTCAGTCATTCCAGATCACTAATTCTGATATCACCGATAACATATGTGGCTGGCAGTGAAGCAACTGACTAATTAAGGGCAAAATCCTATGAATGTTCAGGGAAGAGAATTCTACTCCCAGCCTGTTGCAGCCAGCATGGCTGGCAGTGGAATGCAAAGAGCTACAGTGGTTTTTTCCCCCATCTAACTAAACATATGATTGCACCCTCAGAAATGTTTACACTGTCTTCTTTCCCAGTCGGTTCAGACTTGGATGTGAGGCGAGCCACAGGTCTCCAACTGGAGGAACCTTTAGCTGCGCCAAACCTCTTAAGCCAAATGGCCAAATAATATTTCTGTTCATCGTTCAAGCCATTTATACAGTGCTAGGCCTGAAAGTGAAGTGAATGCGTTAGCCAGCTGCTCTCACCCCTGTAATGCGCAAGCTTCTAGTGAGTCCCACACTGGAGCCTGTCTTTGGAGTACACCAACTGTACAGGCCCGATCCCACCCCGTAAGGGTTTCATGGGTCACTTGCGGGGCAGAGTCTCAAACAGAATGTTCCTTACATACTTCTCCAGACTGTCGTTGGCAGACTGACTCATAATGACCAGCACAATCTTCACCCTGGGTGCACATGGGGTAAAAAGGTCTCTGAGCAGCTCCTCACATTAAGGCTGCAGCTCATTTTTCCCTGTTGCACCTGCTTCTCAGACAGGCTATGCCCTCTCCTGCTCCAGATGATAGAATCATAGAATAGAAGAGTTGGAAGGGGTCATGAAGGCCATCAAGTCCAACCCCCTGCTGTTGCAGGACACCAGTTTACACTATCCCACTCAGATGGCTGTCCTGTCATACATGCTCTTTGCCTGTTTCTATGGCTTTTTTCAGATTCTCTCTCTGAGCATCACCGGCATGAAGCTGGGAGACAAAGCCCCTTCTATCTTAGGTACCGGCTGCAGAATGTTCTTGTCCCAAAGAGGTTCTTTGCAGCTGAGCTTCCATGTCAGCCTTGCAGGGGATGAAGAAGCTAAGTCCTTGCCTCCTGGCACTGAGATCTCAGGGTTGCATCCGCTGCACTGGGGAGGATGCCAAAGTTTGCAGGCTTACCTTACATACATACCTTCTTACACCATCAAAGAGGTGGCCCGACTTGCACCACAGTAACTCAGTGCAACCGCAAGTGTGTTAGGGCTTGGATTCAGATTCAGGTTGAGCTAGTGTCCAGAAAACTGGGGGTGCTCCACACACCTAGAGGCCTTGACTGGGCAGGAAGAGTGAGCAGTCCACAAGAACACACCATGTGGCCTGTATGTGTGCTTGTTGTCCAAATGTGTTGGGATCGTACCTGAGGGTTAGGCTTGGAGTTAACTTTCAGGTTAGGGTTAGGTTTAGGGTTGGGAAAACTTGGGTTTGTGTGTATGTTGTCAGGCCTGGAAATAGCTTTGATTGCACAAAAAGAATGAGCAATGAACAAGAACAGGTTGTTTCTGTATTTCAGAATGCTTTCTGAATGTATAAGGTAGATATACCGGAGTGCTCAGGTCAGGATTATGTTTCAAGTTAGGATTAGGAGGCCTGGGTCACTGTGCATATGTGGGGGCCTGGAAATAGGCCTGACTAGGCAGAAGGAGTGAGCAGTTAACAAGAGCACCCTGACTGTTGCCTTTGTGCTTGTTGTCCGAATTGATGCAGATTATACTTGGGCTGGTGTTAAACTTCAGGTCTGGGTTAAGATACCCAAACAATGGAAACTCGTTTGTATGGGCCTGGTGGATTTTCTGCTTCATTCTGAAACACTGAAATTGAGTTTTGTCCAAATCAGCTGATTCTGCACAAATTCTCCATGGTTTGGGGTATTTATTTACACATATTTCATCAGTGCTTTTAAAAATGTACAAATTGTGGTCTGTCCTAGAAGCAGAAGTACGTCGGCTTAATCAACTTTCATTACAGTGATTTGTCATCAGCACAGGGCCAATAAACTAGCATCTAGAGGTGGGACTGTGAAAATGTTGGATTTTCATTCCCTGTTGGTTTCCTCGCATGTTACTACCCAGAACACCGATGACAGGAGCAGAAACAAGCAAAAAAGCTAGCCCCTGGGCTGGCAAACGCTGGTGGTGCTATAATTTAAGTGGGTTTTAAAATGTGAAACTGCATTGATGCAGACTCTTTCTTTAATCAGGGTTGGAGTCATTTTTTGTTATTTATCTTCTAATGTTTTGGGCAAGCAAAAGTAGACATAAAGCATGCAGTGCATGGTTGTGGTAGAGAAGAGGAATGTAACATGCATGTTTCATAAATGAAGCAACTCATGTGGCTGTCTGAAGACTCCACTACCCCATTAATACCTAATACCCAATTAACGCCTAATGCCATTAAGTCCAGGGTCTAAAATTACCTAGCTTCACCGCTGGATTGTGGGGTGAAAGGATTGACAACCCGTAGAAATGTTTCATGTTTAAATATTCTTCAATGGATTATATTTATGTATTTCTTTTTATTTTTTATACCACCCCAATCCCATAGACTCCGGGCAGTTTACAAGAAATTAAAACCAACAGTGATTAAAATTGGCTAAAAACAACGTATTAGATAAAAGTGATATGAGAGCTAATTTGGGAAGGCCTGTCTGAAGAGAGAGTGCTTAACTTAGAGATAGTGCTTAATTTAAAGCTTTCGTTAAGAGAGTCTTTCCTGTCTTTAACTGCACATATTCTGCCCTCCAACACCTTATAATGGAAGATGGAGCAGCATGCAGATCCGCAGGGGCTGCTGCGAGGGAGTGAGAGGCATGTGACCCTTGCTGAAAGAGGCCTGCGGCAGCTCACCAGAGGCATCGAGGCCGTTCGGCTCGCGACTGCTGGCTCCCCTTGCCATGTAGAGCTCTCGCTAGGATAATGACTCCATTTCGTCCCTTCGCCACAAATTAATCCCAGCAGGGAGCTTGCCTGTATCTACTATCTGCAGACAAATAAATCCTCTGCAGTCCACGGCTGATTAAAGCCCCATTGATTTTCACCTCTTTCGTTCACTTCTGAAGCCTTTTGACTCCTTGTATTGTAAAGTATCCAGCAGCTTCCTTAATCAGGATCCCCACCACCACCCCCTTGTTGTATCAATACAGATATAATATATGGTGAGGATTTTCCTGCTCAGTTAACCTGAAAATTCCTGGTTTGTTCAGAAGGAATTTAAGGCAAGGCGTATATGTTGATTGAGGAGTGTTCTTTCCAGTAGGGCTGCACCTAAAAATAATTCCTGAATCTGTGAGATGTCGCTGTGATAGCTGGCCTGGTGGATCTTGGGTCTTTCACCTTCTCAGGCTGGAGGTCAGACTGGAATAGGAGAGTGGAAGCTGCTTTACCTGCAGTCAGGCACTTGGTCTGTCTAGCTCAATTTGCCTGCTGCAACAGGTGATAGTAGAGCTCCAGGAGATGCTGGGGCTGACTCTGGGACCTTCCACCCCAGAGCTGTAGCTTCACTACTGAGTATTCCTGCAAGGACCAGAAAACTCTGCAGTCATTCCAGAAAACCAGTGGCCCCTTTGTGCTGGGAAAATTTCATAGACCATCATGAGGTGGTATATTTTGCAACTCCTTTTTCAGAAAATTCCACTCTGAACATAGCAATTGCTTTGCTGCAAGAGAGGAAAAGTCCCCCTAAACCAGTATTCTTCTTCCAGCACCACTTGGGTCGACGTTCTGGTGGCTCATGAGCAGGACATGGCCCCGTGCAGTTTGGGCCCAGTCTTGCTGTTTTCGAGGAATGGACAAACCTCATTGTGTTTCCACAGGCTTGTTTTGGCCATGGAGCATGTTAGAACCTCATTGCACTGTTTCGGTTCCCTTGCTTGGTTTTATTCATAAAACATCTCTGTGTGCTTTTCTGCAAGCCTTGGATTTCCCCCAGGCCTCCCGATACCCTCATCCTGTGCATGGGTGGCTGCTACTACTGTTTACCCGGCCTTTCTTGCTCTTGCGAGGAACCCAGGGCAGCTTGCAAGGTTCTCCTCCTCTCTGCTTTATCTTCACAACAGCAACCCGGCCACATAGCTTAGGCTGAGAGTCAGTGACTGTCCCAGAATCACCCAAAAAGGATCACATTGTGGCTCTCCCATGTCCCAGTCCAACACTATCACCAGTACACCACGCTGGCAGTAGTTTGGCTACATAAGGATCGACATTCAGATAAGAAGTTTGCTGTTAGTATGTGATTCGTGGGCTATTAGTATGTGCTCTATGATTTTGAGTCCAGGTGATGTTCAGTTAGTATAAATTCTGAGTTTGATGCATGCTGTTATTGTGTGGAAGCTGCTGTGCTTTTAATTTGCCGGTTGGCAGGTTGAGTGTTCACTGTGCACCAAGTTTTGGACATAAGAACCTAAGAAAAGCCATGCTGGATCAGGGCAGAAGTCCATCCAGTTCAGCACACCATTCACATAGTGGCAAACCAGCTGCCCACAGGACCCTTCAAGCAGGATGGGGGCAAGACCTCTAGCGACTGTTGTATGCAGGCAGGCCACCTCTGGTAGCAGAGGTAGCACAGAGCCAGCAAGGTTAGTAGCCATTGAGTTTCCTATTGAACCTGGATGTGCACCTTTAGCTCATGAATGTCATTTGTAACATGCATAGATTTGATAAGATGCGTGTTGAAGAATCACTGTCTGCATCTGTTTTATTTGGGTTCTTAAATGTGTGCACAAAAAGAGGGGTTTTTTTTAAGTGGTGGTGCCACAGTCACGAATATTTATTTGCAAAAGAAATTGGTGAACATTTGTGTATGCAACAACATTCACATGGTTTAAAAATTATATAGTGAGCACATATAAATTATATAGTCCTATGGTTTGTATGGGATACCTGATATTAGACATAGTTCAAAAGATGACACAAATGTGAAGGACATTAAATTGATGGATTAGCATCATAATAAGGATGAGACGTCAGTGCAGTTGACCAACCACGATTTAGGATTCCTACATGAGAAATTCAGCTTGTGGAGTCATGGCAGAACAGGGTAGATAGAACAATGGGCGTGATGCAGAAGGTGAGTTCAGATTCATTTTTCTTCCTCTTTACAATCGGTGGCTTTCTTAGATGCTTGAATGGCCACAATCCATTTCGGTGGAACATTGCAGAGGGGTGCCTCCGCCCATCACCCCGCGTGTACTCACTCGTTGCAGGGCCTCCGGGAGGGTTGTGCAGACTGGCAGGCATGAAGCTGCCAGCTGCCGGTGTCCTTTAAAGAGGTGCGTGTGATTGGAGCTTTGGTGAGCAGAGTTGCCAGAGGGGGCCAAAGGGATGGATTGCCCAGAGCTGAACAGGGCACAGTTCCTGGGCTGCTGTTACATATAAAAAGCTAGCTTTTGGTCCAAAAATACAAAGCAGCTGACAGAAACAGTAAAATTACAACAGCGTACATGTTTTGTTTTTTAAATACAAAATCTTAAAAGTAACATTGAGATAAGATCAGAAATAACAAAATGTTCAGTTCCCTCCAATAAAGTACTCAAAATCATTTCCCAGAACTTCAGTGAAGGATGTTTATTCTCTTATTTATTTAATTATTATAGATATAAAGTGGGGGAAAACAAAAAGTAACCAAAAAGAGGAAAAAGAGACCAAGGAACCTTACATAAAAATGGCATATAACGCTGTGTGGAAAATTACACAAAAAGTCACTTGTTATTACTACTACTATCAATTTTATAACTACAACTGCAAAGAGTTCATTTCATTAAAATAACATCCAGCCTCTTGGAAATGGAGGAAAAAATAGTCAAGTACTGGTTTATTGAGTTCTCTCTATAGAAGTAACCTTACTTAACTGCTACTTTCTTTGATTGAAATCAGAGACCAAAATATATTTGCATTAAGATGAAGGGGCCTTTACCTATGAATTGCTAAATATGCTAGAAGATCTGTGAAAAAAAATTATTTATAACAAATTTATCTGTTTTCTAGAAACACAAATAGTTTATTTCATTTATTTATTAGCACCATTCTATTCTTTTTTGTTCTAAGAATTTGTATCACACTTTCCACCGTATGGTGCTGAAAGCAGCTGACAAAACCTAGGGAGTCAAAACAAAATGATTGAAAGAATCAGTTACAGGTCAACTGTAAATATACTGAATTGAGTAATCCTAGACTAGAAGGATTTTTCAGATTCTCAGATCTGAGGTTGGAAAAGCGACAAGGCATCCTGGTAGCCCTTCAGTCTCTCTCCCTCCTCCACCAAGGTGCTGGCCATCAAGCGGCTTTGCACGGTGGGAGAAGCTTGGGAGTGACCTTTCCCACCACACACACCCTGTTCTGCATCAAATGCCCCAACCCTGCAAGTTGGAAGGTGATGGGCCATTGTACTGTTCCCTGAATGAGTAAAATAACTTTCGTTATTTTTACACCACATTTTTTCATCTAAAGCAAACACTTTTTGTGGGGAGGGGGGGTCATCAAATTTGGAGAAGCGTGATTTAAGGCTACAACCCTGGACAACCAAATGCAGGGACGTAAGAGAGCCAGAAGTGCTTTGAAAGCATTGACTGCCACCCGGTTCAGCAGACCTGCTGTTTTGCTTGGAATTGCTGCTTGCCCAGGCTGTTCCGTTGTCAGCTTCAGACTACAGTTTAAAACAAGTCCATCTGCACATATGGCTGTCTAGGATTGGAGGCTTTAATTGATTAATTTTGTAATGACTGGTAAGAGGTATTCCAAGTCCTAAGGATGATTTGCTTTTATAGTGTTTACAAGTAGTACCCACAACAAAACGATGCAGTGTTTTTCTGCTTCTTAGGGATTGGATCCAGGTAGCTACCAGCAAAACCTTTTGCATCTTCTTCCCCTGTGTGCCTTCCAAAACTGATCAGGTGGGGAATTTGGGGGACCCTCCGGAGTCGATTTCAAGGGTGTGTAGAAGGCTGCATTGGAGAAGAGGATGCATTAGTCCGTTCTGCAAGCAGTTGCCTCTTGCTGACAGGGTATAGGCTCCTGGTACAATCCCGAGAGTCTTCTTGCTCAGCACTCCAGTCAACCCAGAAAAAGATGGGTAATGCTGTTCGGCCGTTTGAGAGGGAAGAGAACAGAAGAGGAAAAAGAGTTTTCAGTTGCCATCTTAATATGTCCAGTTTCTGGTCCCTTTTGCCCCCCCCCTTTTTTTTTCCTAGATGTGAATGTTCAGATGTCCTTGGCAGGCACTTTTGAGAAATCTTGAAAATATTGTTTTGATTTACAGGCTGTATATACTGTTGCATACACAAGGATTTCCCTTACAAAGAAGAAAAGGCCAGGGGCATTTGGCAGCGTCTCTATTTTGCTTCCAAACTGATATTCCACCATATGAGTTCAATATAGGAAGAGTGATAAATAGCGTGCTAGGGAAGGGGTACGATCCTTCGTTATCTTCACCGCACTTAAAAGTGCAAAGATGAAGGGCTATCACTAGCAGGGTAGAATATAGGAACTGCATGCTGTTGACTGAAATAATTAGAATGCTTTATACCAGCATAAATCAAAGATGATAGTGCAATTTTGTCAAGTTAAATATAAATTATATAAACATTATCTGTCTGGCTAAGCACACAGCAAGAACACAGTTTTGCTCAATCCCATTATTAGACTGTTCCAAATTGCCTGTGTTAACAGTAGAGCCTTTAGGAGGGACAAAATAGCTGTATAGCCAAAATAAGCTTCTGGAAGGATGAGACTCTTAATTAAAGGTGTGGGGGAAAGGGATCCAAGGGCTGAAGTACAAGGGCTACAAAGGTAATGAGGTGTACGAAACTGTCTTCTAATGAGTCATTCATTCCATTGATTCATCCTGCCAATTAGTACAATCCACTCCTCTGACCAGCAGATGCTTTCCAAGGCTCTAAAAGCTCCCCAGCTTTTCCACCTCTTTTGAAGATGCTGGCAGCAGAAGGCTGGGCACTGTCCACTCTCCCACTGAACTGAGTGACCACGCCTTGCCTTGGGGCAGTTCCTGGGACCACAGAAAACTGCCCTTTCATTGTCACATACGTGGCCATTCCTGCGGCTGAGTGGTGGAGCTGTGAACAGAAATGTCCGTGTCTCAGTTCTTGCTTCTGCTATGAATTCAGCGGATGGTCTTAAGCTCTGCGATGTAAAGGCAATAGTAGTGTCCTACCTTAGAGGGCTGCTGTGAGGACCTCCAGAGTAAAGTGGGGGTATGAAGTCTGTGTAACTCCCAACACTGGCAAGCACCCACACCCTTTTCCACCCAGCCTGGTTGGTCAGCTGGCCTGCTGAGATCACTCTTTTCCCATGAGTAGCAGGGGCGGAATGGCTGTCTCCGTGGTGCTTGCAGGACAGTGGGGGAGGCTTCCACCCTTGCTGCCCAAGATGTCAGTCTTGGCGGGTGGGGAAGGGCAGTTCACTGTTCCCACTCTCATCTGCTGAGATTTGTTGGGAGAGGAAGAGAGCATGTGCATATTTAGCCTTGCAGCTTTTGGCCCACCAGCCAAATTGTGGGCAGCCCTGCTTTAAAGCATTGCATGAATTCTAAGTAACAAGCAGGACTTGAGATACGCTACCTTTTGATTTAGTTTCTCCCTACAGATACTGCGTTCCACAAAGACTCCAGGCACCGCTGAGCGGAAGCCCTCTTTCCCTGCTACCCACCTTCAGGGTACTCCCATCTTTTCGCAGGAGTGCCGCTTTGCTGCTTGCTTTGCCCCAGTGACACACCCCCAGGCTAGCGCTGCCATCACCCCTTGGCCTTTGTTGAGTGCAAAGCTCTGCAAAGGAGACCCCAAGGCTTCCGTGTGGGAAGCCACTCCATGCTCATGGTGGCAGCTCTTTCAGCCTTCAGGGCTCAGCACTCAAAGGCTGGGGTGGGGCTGGCCCAGGAATGTGGAGCCAGCAGCATGGTCCTGCTTCTGCTGCAATGAGGGAGAGCAGCGCATACACAGGGCAGTAATTTCACAGATATTTGGTATGCTTTGCATCCCACAGAGGGAAAATGTGCCATTCCTAGATGTTAAGGCTTAGGATATGGTATTTGAGCAAAGCTGTTTCTGTGCCAAAACTGGGCCTGAACCCCGACTGAAGCGGATCCGCATCCAAGAATGTCTTCACCTGGTTGGCCATCACCCACTCAGGGACCTTGACCAGGAAGGACCAGTAATGGTCAGTTATCGCTATTGCAGAAGGCAAGTTTACCGTGTGAAGCATCCAAAATGTTGTAGTTGGACTCTGGGGTAAAAAACCAGCCTGACCATGTTGTAGTTCTGTGTGAATCAATAGCTGAGCCTGTAGTGCAAGCAAGGTTCCTATCTTGAGGACGCTTGTTTCAGCGCTGCTTTTACATTTATGCACGGCAGGCTCAGCCTCTGGCCTTGGTGGCCAGCTGATCATGCCAGCAGTTTGTTGACATGTCTTTGGTGAAAACAAAAAAATAGCTGCTGACGTATCTTTTACAACACAGAAAGAGAAGGCCAATGTTAAGTGAAGGGTGCTAAGAAAAAAGCCTTTCAGCCACATTTTAAATTTAAACAGGATTTATATATAAGCAGCAGCAGCTTACTTTTGGCCTTAGGGCTTGGGGAGCAGCAGATAAAAAGCTTTTGAAATGTTTATTGTGGCTCTTCATCCTTTTCTTTAAACTTTATCTGTACAGAATTAATGATTCTTTCCTCTGGAATCTTACCGACACTGACTAATAGTTATTTCTTGAGGCTTTGGGATCGGTGCTGATAGGGGCTCCATACAAATGGACTCTGAAATAGGGTATAAATCCATATTCTCACCCCCCCCCTCTAAGTGTAAGGGGGGACCATTGTTTATAGCCAAGGCCTGTCAGCTGCTGCTGCAGGAAAGCTTTTGTACAGTAGAGACTGCTGTAAGCATCTCACCAAGCACAGAGCTGAACAGGCTGTTCCTCCCCTCCCCTCCCCTCCCCCCCCAGCCACTGGGGACAACTTGCCCCCCCCCCCCCCCCCCCCCCCCCCCCCCCCCCACCCAGGGGAACCCCCCCCCCCCCCCCCCCCCAGTGTTTAGGCCTGAAACCTCCCTCAGTTCTAGACAACCTAACAAGTGATGAAGGATGATGGGAGTTTTAGGCCCAGAGGAAGAGGGGCTGAGGATGCCCAGCCCTGGCCTGGGTGGAAGAAATGCACTGCCGGGGTAACATCATCAGTACTTCCACTGCTGCTCATTTTGGTTAGCAGCACAGTGCGGAAGAGATGCAGAACCTGCAGCTTGCCAGCGTGGGACTCGCCATGTGCATCCCGAAGAGGGAAGTGACAGGCGGCACCCTTTGTGTACAGATGATGAGCGGTAGGTCAAGCTTTCAGCAGAACTGGTGACAGGGCAGGGCAGGGCAGGACAGTAGCCGCCACCGCCATACCCTAAAGGATCCAATTTACTTAGGGGCCTCAGTGAGGCTGCTGGTGTGCTCAGTCTGCAAACGCCTCACGGCAGCACAGTCACCTCCGGTTCTTGCCAGCTCTCCAAAACCCGAGGCAGCCACTGCCGTCCGCCTCTCAGTAGAGACAGCCCTGCACAAATGGGGGTTTGGAGGGCAACCGCTTGGGAGGGGTGTGGAATCATGGGGAGTCCGAAGTTGCCACGTGGTGGGGGGGTAATGACAATTTGGCAAAAAGTGATTCTGGCGCACAGCTTGGGGGTGGGGAGCTTCTTGGGACTGGAGCATTCAGACTATGGCTTCTTTTCCCAATAAAGGTTTCCATTTGGATATGGTTCTTCATCGTGGTCTCTGTGCATCACACATATGGGTGCTGTGCCTGCGCAGTGCCCTATTTTCAGGAAGATTCTCTCAACTATAACGGTTTTTGGCGGGAACTCAGCTCCCCCTCCTCCTTGTATAAATAGGCAGAGTCCCCACCCTCTCACCAGTCTGCTTTCAACTGCTGTGCCTCGGGTTCTCTCTTTCGCTTCGTTCCCTCGCAAAATCTTGGACATGAGTGTGAACACTGGGCACCGGGCACCCAAGTTGCTCTCCTCTCGGCTTGTTTCTTGTGCCCCTCTTTGAAACTCCCCTCTCCACACACATACAGGCTGGCAGCTCTGAGCATTTTCCCCAGCAGCATCTTTTGCTATCTGCCTTCATAACAGCTGCTGCCAGAGACCCTGGCATGGGAGTGGCTGCCATATTCTCGGTCCCCCTTTGCAGTGCTGCGCCTCCTTCACCTGGCTTCCCTGACTGCCTTCTCTGCAACAAGCTATGAATTTTGCAGTAGCTACTGGAATGGGATGAGGGTAATGAAACACGAGCACCGGGGAGGGCTGGGGCGTGATCGATGGATGCCTCTGAATCGTGTCATCTTCAGGAGCTGTTTTGTGGCTCAGTGAAATGACAAGATCATTGATGAGGAAATTTGCCTTTAAAATCCCATCCCTATCTTCATTAGCACTGGGTCAGTTTTGACACTCTGCTCTGATTACTGAGGCTTATTTCCGCCTGTTGATGAAAGTCAGGTGTTTAGGAAACGCTACTGTGTGTTTGGCGGCTGCAATTGTCAAAAAATTGAGAACAGGCAAAGGCAACAAATCATGACAGCACTACCTTGATGGAATAGATCAGTAGAAGGGCACGGCTGATGTACACATTCAGTTGCATGCCATTAGCGTAGCTTGAGAATAATTTAGCATTTTTCTGCAACTGCAGCCTGCATCATCAAAACACTTAAGTCAGACCTCAGGAATATGAGACTTTAAAATCCAGATTTTTATTTCGTATAGCTTGGAATCTGATGAAGGAAATCTTCAGCATGTGAAATAAAAAATTCAGATTTCATATGGGTGGAGGAGAGAAGCAGGTGCTGCTGCCTTTCCTTCATCATCCCTTTCAGAACTTGAGGGGATGTGAGAGGCTTCTAATCCCCCTTCTGTCCACTAGTGGAAGGCAGGCAGGGGGTGTCCTCTGAGTTGTCAAAATGGTGGTATATTTTGACCTCTCCAGAATGCAACATCAGATGCTGCCTTATACTAAGTTGTTCTGGCTGCCAGCAGCTCCCCAGGAATTGTTCCCAGCCTTACCTGAAGATGTCCTCTGTCTCGGAGCAGCTTCCATACCCTTTAATAGCCCTTCCTCAGCTGCTCAGTGAAGGCAGCAGGGCAGCCGAGTATGTGAGCTTCTGACCAGAGCGGGAGACACCTTCAGTGCCCTTCCAGATGCCAGTTCTTTCTATTCGTTCAGTGTCGGTGCTATAACATCTTGCTGAAGAAATGAGAATGCTGTATTATTTATTAAGAGGAAGATTGGAATACTTAAATCATATCAGTTCCTCTTTTGATCTGGCAGATGAGCTGCAGTGTTAGGGCGCGTGGAGTGTTCCCCTCTTACTCTTATTTTAATCCAATGGTGCATGTGTGACATTCATAAAATACGGGGATAACTCAAGCTGGCCACTCTCTTCTTCAGTTGTTAAAAACTGCAGCCTTTGCAGTTTTACACTGTGCTTAATAAATGCATAGGGTATTATACAAATATGATGATGATGATGATGATGATATTTTCCTCCAACAGTGTTTGCAACATGGAGCATATGTACAGAAGGTCTGGAAGTGGGAAAAATCCTTGTCAACTCGGATTTCTAGCCAGAGCAAATTTCTATCATGTTTGGTTTTTTTCTGTTCCTTTTAATGACTGTCCAGCATTGCCAGATAGCAGTAATGGCAGAACAAAATATTTGCTAACCTCTGGAAGAGCTGTTCCTCAAAGGAGAGCAAATGCCACGCAGCTCTCACAGCTCAGAAATTCTAAACCCTGGATTCTACCAAAGCACGGAAACTACTGATTAGGAAGCAAAAGGCTTTCAATTCATAGCCAACATCTGAGAAATCCAAAACAAAAGGGGCCAGCTGGACAAATTCAGAATGACCTGAGTAGAGTCAGCAGGGGAGGGCAACCAGGCAAATCTGCTATTCTGGCAACTGAGCTGCTGGCTCACACCAGCTGGGGTAAAAGGGAGAGGCTGGAGCAATTTGCTTCTCCTTTTCTCCCAACGGAGCAGACTGTCATCTTTCTGTGGACCATTGTGGCAGTTGGCTACTCTACAGGGAGGGGGTCTGGATCCAGCTCCTCTTGGGGGAGCAGAGTGGCTCTTGGGATCCCCATGGAGCTCTCTGTGGGTATCTTGGTAGAGGTTGGGTGTGGGGATCAGTCCCTCTTTCTGCATTGATCAATAAGGAAAGGGGCCCTTTATGGCAATGATATCAAGTGAATTTGGGTAGAGGAAAAATAAACTTGAAATGCAGAGCATGCAATCAGCCAGAGAAATTAACTGCTGCACAGGGTCATAAAGTCAAAGACCAGAGCTGGTTCAAAAATGGCTGAATAATTTGCCCATAACAACACTTACGTTTATGTGCCTTGGTGTAATATAATCAAGACTCATGCTTGAGAGGTTTAGCTGATTGGTGTCAAAGTGAAAGATGAAACATCCTGACTTTCCCATCCTATTTATAGTGATGCTCCACTGCTTAGAGCCATGTCACTTTCCTAGTTGTACCTTCTGAACGTAGGCTGCTGGACATTATCATAGTGTGATGTAGAGAACCAATGTGGCTTGTTGGTTGGGGACCTGGGAGATGCAGGTTCTTTTCCCCACTTGGGGCATGAAGCTCACTGGGTGATCTTGGGCCTGTCCTTCACTCTTGGGTTGTTGTTGGGTTGGCAGGGAGCTTTGTAAACCATTCTAGATTCCTTCTTAGAGCTTAAAAAGAGGATATACATGCAATGTGATCCCAACAAATCGTTGCAGAGTAGACTGTTGACATTATTTACCTCACGTTAAAGTTAGGCTGTGTGTGTGCTAAGCTTTTTACTATTAAAATGGGGCTTTAGTTTATCATGATGTCTACAGGGTGGCTTTTGAACAAAGCAATCATTTATTAAACATTCATAAAATATTAATCCTGAATTTAAACCTGATGCAGAAGAAATAAAATAGGCATGCAAGTCTGTGCAGTTCCCCCTCCAAAAACTTACTGAACTAGAAATATTGTGATGACTTTTCTGCAGGTAACTATGGAATCAGAGTGGAACAGGAGAGCCAGGAATTGAGCACTGCTCCTGAAAATGCTCTTTGCTCTCCATCCCCACCAGGAGAGCAAAGAGCATTTGCTTGACCTCTCTGTGTTTTGCTCATCAGAGCAACCTTGGGAAAGAGGGAAAGGAGGCATTCTGGAGGGTGGGCAAGGAAGGAGACCAGGGCTATCCAGATAGGTATCTTGATAGCATTCCAGCCTCCTTCCCTCTCTTCCAAAGCACCTGAATGAGGCAGTTGAAATCAGCCAACTAGCTGACTTGCAGGGCTAGAAGAGCAAGGAGGCAGAGACCCCCTCGGCCACCTCTCCAGCCCCACACAGGATGCCTGCAGTCCTCCTAGTTCAGAGGCGGCTGGGCACCCCATTTGGATCACACCATTCGTTAACTAGCTAGGAGTGGATGTTGCGAGTCAGGTGGGGCTCCTTCAGGAAGGGTTGCAGAGCTCACTAGTTTAAGCATCTGTCCTCTCTCCACTCCCTTTGCATGTGGGAGTTAATGTATGGATCACGTTCATTTTAATTTGCCCTCCTACACTGTTTGCACTGTAAAGAACTGATAAAACGGATGCTGTTCATTAGGATGAGATGGTTGTCATCCTTTTAAATGGAACGTGTTTGTCGACTTGGCCGCACATGGCATCTCCCGCATGGCCTTTCACAACATGAGAGCGCACATTCCTGCGACTGGGGGCTTGTCTTGAAGGGTTAATTCCATTTTGTTCCTACTCACATCAGCTGTCAAAGGTGTTGAAACACTGGGTATTTATCTTCCTGATAAATGCTGCCCACTTGGATTTGAGCAGAGCACTTCCAATTTATTCCTGCCAGGGTGAAGTTAGACATCAAGATCTAAAGCGATAAGGTAAAAGAATTTCATTATGACAAGAAAGGTCTCCCAAACCTTGGACAGAAGCAAACAGAGAGATGGCAGAACAAATTTGACTTGGCTGTTGTTGAAGGTAGATTATAAACCAGTTCAATAGTTAAGATACCAATAGAGAAATGTTATCGCGTTTCATTTAATGTGTCATAGGCTGTTCAACAGCACTAGGTTATCAAAGTAATTATTTTCTTGGCATAGATAAGTGATGCGATTCTGTCAAATTCATGTCTCACCTGGGCTGCTCTTTGAAAGTAATTTGGAGAGGATATTAAAATGTTTGTGTGCATGCTGACCTGAAACCATGTTGGTTTATACCCTAATTTCAGTTAAAATCCAAAATGGAATAATTTTACCATCAGTTTTTCACAGAATCATGATCCCTAATCTAAACTCCCAAGATTAATAATAGAGCAAATACGTTTGTTTTTGGTGTTGAGGATTGGTTTAACTGTGGTTATTCTTTGTGTAAATTCTAATGAAGAAAAGATTGAGTCCTGTAGTTCACAAAGCTTATGTGTTTTCAGCAGGAGTGAGAGAAGGAATTAAACACAGAGGAAGACTGAAATATGCCTTCAGCCCAGTAAATGTGTAGATAGTTGGTTTGCATGTTACGCCTCTGAGCCTGCTTCCTGGGCCGCAGCAGATAATGGGCATTAGTATGGAAACTGGAGCTAGGTCTCACTGGCAGCTCTTAGAAGCCAGGAAAGCAAAATCATGTGAAAGGAGGAGTTCCTTGAGATATCCAGGATCCAGACCCTGTAGCGCTTTAAAGATCAAACCAGCAGCTTGATTTGGGACCAGATCTAAACCATTAACCAATCAGAATATTCCAGAGCAGGTATAATCTGTTTGCTCCTTGGCTTCCACCTGTTAATAGGTGGGCAGCAGCATTGGTACCAGCTGAAGTTTTTCACCCAGTTGGCAATCCACCTTGGTTCTGCAGTATGTGCTTGTGTGAATGTATGTAATGAAATGGAAGCAAATTTGTGGGTTTGCAAAATCCCAGGCATTGGAAGTCTCTGCCTTCATTTTAGACTGTATAGTGCATTAAACCCTAAATTGTGGCTAATCTAAATGATGTTTAATGCAAACAAGCCTGATTCATAAAAGAAGGTTTCTCCTTGTCTTGTCTTCACTCACCTAGTTCAGTTTAACTGGTGTCTTCCCCACTGCTGCCACCTTCCCTTTCAACCCTGAATCCCACATTGATTTTTTTCTTCTTCTCTTCTCCATGCATTCTTAAATTTGGCATATTTTTAGTTTGTAATAATGTCTGTAAAAGTGGATTATCCTGCATGCCATTAAAGTTTAATATTCATATTCAAGAAATAATTATCAAGGTATTCTGCTCTCCTGGTGGATAATATTGAGTTTACTGTATATTGAAAGCAGGTGTAATAAACATCTAGCCTGTCCAGGGACCAAATGTTTATCCTGCTCTGTGTTGGCCGAGACTTTAAAGGAGTGCTCAGGATGGTGACTATTTCTGGAAGAGTGCAGTCGCAATGATCCATAGCAGTTCAAGCCCAGAAGATCATCTAAATAACTAAGGAGGCCAGTTTTAAAGCAAATGGTGCCCCGGGAACACAGTGTGCTCCTCAACCCCTTGACCAACTTTTAAATACCATTTTATTGCTTTTTAACCTACTTGGAGGACTTCTCTGCAGGGATCACATGCATGATATATCCTTGCCTTATAAGATGTGCCACTTCGACACCTATGCCTGCTTACCTCCACAGATCTTAGGCTGCTTCTTACTAAGCAAAGAGAATTTTTATGTCTACTGGACATCTCAACATCATCTTAATAAGGAATCAGTCCGTTCAGCTAATTGCTGCAGTGCAAGGCAGCTAATGCCTCTTTGAACATGTTTTAGCCATATCCAATAGCTGCTTCTTTTGCGGAGGTTATTTTATACTGGAACTGCCCTTAATATTTGCTGGTGTGCAGACTTTTTGGAATTATTTCTCATGACATAGAAATCAGCAGATGGTCAATGTAAATAAATTGTCAATGCCTTTTTGAGAACCAAAGGACTGGTACTACAACATTGGAAAGGCACATGCTGACTTCCTACAATGCAATGGTTAAGCACCTTATAAAGTTTTCAGTACTTGAATGGGTGACATTTAGTTGCCACCTTCAAATGGATATTATTTGGCTATCTGGTCTACTTCTGTTGAAGTCTATAGGTAATTCCTAGTAAGCTGTGTTTTCATATATATGCATTTCATATGTATTTATTCTTATGGATATATAAAATGTATCCGTGCATATTTAAAAACACTAAAAACTGATCCTTGTCTGGTAAGATGATGAATTTACATCCATGGATCTAATGGCAGTCACTCATGCACACAGTTCAATAAGGCTGCTGGTGTACTTTCCCCATGAATTAAAAGATGGACATAAAAAAGCCATTTCAGAGCTGCTCTCGCAGGTCAGTGTTGTCAGAGTAACATGTGGAGGTGAGTTGTTCTGCACTATGCAGTGGAAAGCTGAGGCGGTAGCCTTTGGCAGGCATGCTCCAATCCAGGCACAGCAGAAGACTAATAGCCTGGAACACCTGCTCCCAATGGCAACCATGGGGGAGTGATCCCGTGTCAAGAGGGAATGTGGGTTACAGGGCTCCAGTGTGGGTATCCTGTTGTCCTGATTAGCAAACTAGCCAAAAGTGGACTCGATGGCACAGCGATCAGGTGGGTCCACAGCTGGCTACAGAATCGGCTCATCAAAGGCATCTTCTCCAACTGGGGAGCAGTAACAAGTGGGGTACTTCAGGGTTCAGTCCTGGGTCTGGTGCTCTTCAACATTTTTAATAACAACTTGCCTGCAGAAGTGCAGGGAACTGTTATCAGATCTGCAGATGACACAAAACTGGGTGGGATAGCTAATACCCTGGAAAGCAGTCAGAAGATGCTGGGTGAAAATCTTTTATTTTCCAGATATTTAAATAGATATAAAAATATTGTTTTAATAATGTTTTTATTATTACTGCCTGCTATGCCATTTCAGATGTGGGTTTTGAGCTCATTGTAGTGATTTTACTAGTTTTATTGTGTATTGTTTTATTTAAATATGATTATTTTATTGGTTGTTACATTTTTTTAAAATTTGTAAACTGCCCAGGGAGCCTTTGGGATATGGAGTGGTATAAAACTACAACAAGCGAGCAAATCTTCCCCCCTACACACACATACTCTCCACTTATATGTAATTTTTAAGCCTTTATGCATGATGCTATGCAGGTGCCTTGAATACTAGGTAATCCAGTTTCCAGTACAATGGTAAAACATGAAAAAGCTCTTAAGATTTTGTGTGGCTCCCTATTACTCCTCTAAGTCCTGCTCCATCGCCACCGGTTTTGTTACTCAAAGCAACTGCAAAGAGGAAGCTGGTTGCTACTAGGAGCCAGGAGAGGAAGAGAAGAAAGCATTCTTCCTCCCCTGGCCCACAGATGTTTGTACCTTTCTGGTGTAAATAGCATTGGTTATTGGGTGGCATAAACATAGAATGAATGAATGAATGAATGAATGGGGGAAGGAGAGAGGCTTTCTCGCAGCTCAAAACCATTGATGTTCCTATCTCCTGAGATCTCACCAGGAAATATATGAAAAAGTATGATAGAGGGCGAGCTTGGTAGTTTACACGGAGTACGTTGTGTACACAATGGGAGGTTTTCCCACTGGGCCTCTTAGTGGAAGCAGAGGTGCTTGAGGAATGAGAGCTTGTGGACTGAGATGCAGACAGGCACAATCCATCTCTCTCAGACGAATGTGCAGCTTGGCATGTACTCATCCTTTGGCTTTGATCCTCCACCAGATTTTGCGATGCAGCTTTTGGTTGTTCAGAAATGCATAGTTTGGAATAATGGGCATTTGTTGATGCATATTTGTGAAAAAATGAATTCAAAAACACATATTATGAATGCTGATACAGATTTTGTAAAATGTCGTGAAGAAATGGACTGAGAGGAGAGGGCTTATGCACAAACATGGATAGGGTGGAGATGGGTAGGGTTAAGGTGGAGTGGCATGTAGTTGATCTTCAGGCCGAGGAGCCTACTCAGCCAGTGTGATGTGTCAGTTAAGATGCGGGACTGGGACTTGGCCCCGCTCAGCCATGGAGCCGACTTTGGGCCAGTCACAGACTCTCAGCTCAGCCTACTCCAGAGGGTTGTTGTTGTGGGGATAATATTGTGAGCAGGAGGAAGAGAATGATGTAGGCCACTTTGAGTTCATTGTAGGAAAAAAACTGGGATATAAATTTAATAAATAACATGAAACATACGTGACCTTGACAGCTTGGCACACAACTTCAAGGCTGCAATTCGGGCATATAGAGGCAGGCAGACCGTGAGTTTCTTAAAAAGCAGTCACATATGAGCAGTATTGCTGATCATGGTTCTGACAGAGGGGAGAGCAATCAGCCAAAACATTTGGGGCACCAAACATTGCCCACTCTTGCTGTGCAACCTGCAGCAACAGCAGCTACAGTGAACGGACTCACCTGGCACAGTCCCCGGCTGCTTGCTTTTAGGCTTTCTGTAGAAGGTAAGCTTTTTGTACCTGAAAACGTTGCCTGCCTTTGCAGTGTTTAGGACTCCCCCATCACACCGAAGTGCTTAAGATGAAAGCCTTAATATTTAATAAGCTTCCTATTGTTACAAGGTGAGCGTGCCAATGGGAAATTGGGGTAGCAGCAGCTCTGTGGATTAATGGAAAGATATGGCGGGGCTTGAAAGCCCCCAGTGATGATCTGTAAATACGCTTAGGCAGTGTTGCTCCGCGGCACCTCTCGGGAATCCCTTTCTCCCCGTTTCTTGAATATCAATCATTCTTGCAATTTGCAGTGTGGGATTTGGGGAACAGTTTTAGTCCTAGGGCAGCCACTCGACTTGGGTATATAATTCCTTCACTTCTTAAGACTTAGATTTATATTTAGGTAGTATTGCGAAGACAATGTCAGCAAGTCAGAAAGTAGCATGGTAAAGATAAATAAAAGGATTTCTGGCACTTTAAAATGAAGCAAGCACACAGTCTGTGGTGCCATTAGCAAGCATACAGGAAATTGGGGGATATTCAGGACACAGTTCAGTTTTAACAATGAAAACCTAATTTCCACTTTCTAGTTTAAGCATTCCTGTATTAACCTGCCTTCAGATACTAAGTTCTGCCTGTGTAAATGATACTTTCTGGAATAAATTGACCCTAAGTTGTCTGTATAGTTGAATGAACAATTAAATGTGAATTCTCCACTATTTTGCCACTAGATTACTGTGCCTATATTTGTGTGGAGCACTGGCACTTTCCATTTAAGTTTCAATTTTGTGTTTATTGCATTGTAAAGCATTGAAGGGAAACGGTAACATCAGTGGGAGAACTGACTAAATTAAAATGAAAAAGCCTGGTGCACCATCAGCAATAACAATAGAAGTGTCATCTGTGATTTCTGTGTGTACGCAGCAATAGTTCTTCCTATAAACAAGGCACTAGAGCATTCCATTAATCGATAGAGCAGATTGTCTGAACATTTTTAGATTCTGCATTGTAAGAACTTGGTGGATTTAGGTCCCCGTTTGCTGCCGGGTCAAAGACTAGCCAGTTCATAGAGAAGGGGGCTGCCTGCACACCAGCTGTGTGGGAGCAGGGACTGCAGTCTGCCCCGTCTCCCCTGTAAGTGCCTCCTGCTTGGCTTGCGCCCATCGCCATCTCCCCCTGTAAGAGTTTTGCATAACAGGTCTGGATTCTTTTTTTCCCTTTCTTGCATTTTCCCTCCCTCACCTTCCTCTTTCTCCTGTCCTTCGTTACCCAAGCCAGGCTGATTATTGCGAGTTCGTGCTAATTGCATCTATAGATCCCCCTGTAGCTGAAAAACAAACGGACAGCCCCTGCAGTCATCAGCAGCAAGAGATCTAGCCATTTTATTGACTCTGTGCCTGTTCCTACCTGGCTTGCAAAACCCTTGGACATAAGGTGCACGTACCATTAATGACGCATGTACCCTTGCCCAAGCCAGGGGAAAAGTCAGACTGGCTATAAACTGGGAGGGACGCTGCATTGGATACAGCTAGGGAAGGCCATTGCAGCCTCGTTTTCAGCATTTCTTTGCTGTGCTTTTAATTAAAACATCTGTAGGCTGGAGGAGGTGTGCTCATCTCCTTTGCTTAAGCACTGAAACCCAGCAAGTTGCCCCTGACCAAACATGTTGACAGCTGTGGTGGAGGCATGGTCATTTACCAGGCGGGCGCTTGTGTTTCATTTACTGTATTTCTATACCACCCAAGAGCTGAAGCTCTCCACGTGGTTTACAAAGATTAATTCCTTGGAAATACATGAAAAAAAAATATACATTCTAACATATACACATGCAACACAGAGGGAAAAACTCATGCACCCTAAATAATGTTAAACAAGCAACAAGAATCAGAATCCAGGCCTTGATTAAAACCTCATCACAGGTTGCCAGATGCCTGAGAGAAGAAAGGCTTAACCTGGTGCCAAAAAGTTAACAGTGTTGGAGCTGGATGGACCTCATTGAGATCATTCTGTAATTGGAGGGGGGCACCACTGAGAAGGCCCTGTCCCTCTTTTTGGCCTTCCGAGCCTCCTTACAAAAGGCATGTACACTAGAGCCTTAGATAAGGAGCATAAAGTACAGGCAGGTCGATGCCAGGAGAGGTGCTGCATCGAGTACCATGATCCTGAGCTGCGTCCTTACCTTTAAAAAGAGAAATAACTGATGTGTGAGTTTGTCTGTTTTCACTGCTAACTGATAAGAAGCACGGCACAGCTAAGGTGTTGCTGTGCCATACCTGGTACCTGTGTGGGTTGCCTTGAACTGAGGACTGTGGGCTTCCAAGTCCTGTTTGGCCAATTTCCTCAGCTAGATGGAAGAGGAAGCTAGCTGCCATGATGCAAAGCCATAAAAGGTTTTTTCCCTGATGAAGAATAAGTGTGCAATTTATGTTTCATGAAGAGGTAGGTGTCATCACTGTTCAGAAAATATTGATCCGCTTGCAAGAGTGTGCTATAATAAATCCAAGCAATCTCTTCCAAGCCCTCTGGGCATGCTTAAAAAAGAACAAGAAAAGCTGGAAAAGGTAGCATAGCTCTTCCCCCATGGAGAGTTAAAGCCGGCCTTCCGCCCGGGAGGCAGCTTAAAGTGCAATCCTATGCATGCTCAGACAGAAAAATATCCTATAACTCCCACCAGTTTCAGCCAGGAAAAACCAATGGTGGGCTGGCCATTGCTGAGAGCTGCGGGCCTTTGCTCCATCTGAAGATGCATCGGATTGTGCCTGTGGGGACTTCAACAAAAACTATCAAAAGACCATTTGTAGACTATTTTAGAGCGAACCCCATGCTTAGCAAGGAGAGTGCACAGATGTTAATTTAAATTACCAGGAAGTGGCCCTACGGCTGTAGGATTTCCATTGGGGTCTAAGGACGATGTTATTGACGTCAACTGCTTCTTGTTCAGGAGAGTCAACTGAAAGCATAGCACCCCTTCGATTTTACAAGGTTTGCAAGCAGAGTTCCTGCAGTAGCTAAGCTGCCTCTGAGCGGCAAAATTGAGCAACTGTGCAGTGTGGGAGGGGTGCTGACCATGCATGACAGCAAAAGTCCAAAAATACGCTGATCAAATCAGATGAGTAAAGCAACACTGGAATTTCTCGGCACCAACTGAAGTAAGCAAGTTGAAATTAGGGAAGTACAGAAAGTTGTTTCCAAGTTCAAATAGGAATCTGGAAACCAGTCAAGCTCTAAAAGAATGTGAATCATTGCAAAGTCATAAACTGTATTTATGTCCTAGCTGCCCATGTTTTTTGCATTCCCATGCACGTTCAATGGGTTATACTCTTTGTTTAACCTGAGACCAACATTCCTTTTTATGAGCATGCAAATGTCAGTGGGTATGTGTTGTATTTTTTATTTTAGCATTTATAAGTCCTATTTTCTACCATGCAATAAAAAGCCTCTGCACTGCTGTAAAATATAAAAATAATAAAATGCAAAAGCAAACAAGGAAACGCAAACAAATGAAATCAGTAGGAAAAGTTAGTTCTGACTAGCTTAGGTGCTACTGACTGAAGTGAGGTTCAAGCATGGCCCGCTTGGTTCCGCATCAGGTCTCTGTAGTCAAATGCTGAAGTGGGCAGTGCACAACACCAGTCTTGAGACAGCTCACTTGCCCATGCGAGCATCTTGCAGGAGCAAGCCTCTCTTCTCTAGGCTGTGTCTGAGGGAACCGGTATGTCAGATCCCCTGCTTGGTGGGCAGAGACAGCACTCCAAACATGGAGCTGGGAATGGGGGCTCTGATCCTCACCTCCTTGCAGCTGGCCTGGAAAGAGTCACAACAGTTACATCTCCAAAATTGGGAATGGGGGAAAGGGGGTATGTCATTGGGCAGGGAGAGGGGAAGCCAGAGAGGCCAGAATATGTGCGATCCCAGGTCCCCTCCAGCCTTCCTCCTTGCTGCTCCTCCAAAAAGTCTTCCTAGAGAGGCAAATGCCTGCCTAGCAGCAGTAAACAGTGTGAAGACGGGGAGGGGTGTTGCCTGCCGCTCGCTCCTTCTGCCCTGCGTGGGGTGAGTGGAAGCCCTCAAGTCCAGTGGCTTGCTTCGGACCACTCAGGCTGAAGAAATGCCATTTGCACAACGTAAAATCTCATTAGATTTTTGTGACAGTCAACTAAATAACGGGTTCTCGACAAACAGACCTGCAGGTATGAAACATGGTATAATAATGTCAAAATATGTTCTGTTGGAAAATAGCTCATCGTAACCCATAAAAACATCAAACCACAAATCATTTGAAGACAGACATTTGAAAGTGATGCATCTTTGTCACAGAAAAAGCAGAGATTGCTTTGTTTCCCACAAGAAAACAAAGTCAAAATCCGTATGAACCCAATACTTCTGTTAGGCCAACCGAAAACTCACAAAGCAGGGCGGGTGCAAGGGACTGACTGTTTCAGACCTCTTCATTTAGCCAGATGATTTAAAAAAGAGAGTGGGGAAAGGTAGGAAAGGTGGAATTTTATTGAAGGTATGGCATCTGCGTTTCATCACCGGCTTAAGTTGGAAAGTGGAAGGAGGCGGCATGCAGGCTAAAAAGTCTGGAGATTTCCAGCGGCACCTTGGGCTTTGCAGCAGATACAAGTCCACGGCCAGAAAGGAGAGTTAACGGGAGCAGTGATTTGGATGTGCCCCAAAGGTGTGGATAGCCATGCTGTGCGGAACATTTGCTTCCAAATTACCAGGCCTGTTTTTATACACCAGAGGCGTTTTTTTTCTCTGCAGATTTTCAGGGTTTTGATGGGCCACGTATGGCTAGGCATGCACTGAAAAGCCAGTGTGTGGAGGGCTATTGAATTTGTGAAAACGCAAAGATTTGGCTCATCTGACTAAGAGAGGCTGAACTTCCAGCAGCGAGGGCTCTCTGCATTCTGTGCTCCCCAGTGCAAAGGTTTGCTGCGATCATTGTAATGATGTGACCGTGCATTCAGCACTTTGCATGATGAAGTCAAAGCGTCTTGCCATACCATCTTTCTGAAATTCCTGCGCTTAAGTTACTAACAATAGATTCATTAAACAGTGGAATTAAGTGGAAAGGAGCTTTGAGACAGTTATTGAATTTGTGATAATGGAACTAGGAGAGAAGAGAAACAGAATGGATTCTCGTAAACTATGCCTTTTCAACTCCCGAACTATAAATTTCACTAATACTGCTTCTAAATTTTTCTAGTATCTTTTGAATGGAGACTGGAAGTTAAACTTTATTCATTACACAGATGGGGAAATAAATACAGGAACATTCCATTTTAAATTTTTCTTTTATGTTGTAATTTGTACCAAAACACAACCCCATTATTTTTACTTCGCAAAGGCTTGACTGCTGTTGAATTAAAGTATTACTAGTAATTCTAGGTCAATGTAGTTTTAAAGCTTTTAAGGACTATTTCTGTTTTGGTCACATGTACAGAGAGTTCTGATAAAAACCTCCTTTAACAATATACATAACAAAAATACTTGCAGACTGACTCTCAGCTGAATTAATGGCATTTTCTAGCAAGTATTCTCTAACGCAATCTTCAGCCCTGTCAAGCCAAGGACCCACCATTTAACCCCAGCTTGGAACATGGGAGTTGCTTTTAATTTTTAAATTTTCTCTCTGCTTGTCATCTTTCTTTTTCTTTTTCCATTGTGCTTCTCATTAAAACAAATGAAAAATAAGAATGTGGTCCTGCTCTGACTCACACTGAGCAGTGACGAAAGCTGTTCATGCTAAAAGTATGTATGGTGGATGGCAAAGCAAACCCCATGCAATCAGATGGATAAAAATGACTTTTAGTATGGTTATTAAATATGGTTCTTTGTTAAAATCCATTGTAAAGAACTTAAATTATCCTCTTTTTAATTTGGTAAGGTTGCATTCTGAAGTTAATTTTTTGTTTATGTGCTGCTCAGTTTTGGTTAAAAGTGTTGAGAGGTCAAAAATGTAGCTAAAATATAGAGATCAAAAAGTTTTGCTCGGGAAGTTATAAAGTTCTATAGAATGTTAGAGAGAGGGAGAAAACAGGATTTAACTCAGGAAATGAGAACAAGGGGGAGAGAGAAGGAGGGAACAAAGGCAGAGTCCTAGGGGAAAGAAAGAGATCCATCTTTTTAACCATGAGACTTCTGTATCTCACTGGCTTAAGTTTTCACTTGCCAGTTCACATTGCCTGAATTTGTGATGTCAAATGTTGGTTAAATGTTTTGATGATTGTATTAATTTATGTTGGTGAACTCTTTCCTATTGGCAAAACTCCCCATTAAGGATGTGATGTAAGAAGGGCTTTGCATGTGCAGAAGGTCCTAGAAGGTACTAGAAGGTCTCCTATATGCTCCATTTTGATTGGCTACTGGAGGGGTAGGATTGATTGGGTACTGGAGGTACTAAAAGGTCTTCTGTATACTACATTATGATTGGCAGTTGTGCATAGACAGGAATTACCTCATACTTGGCAAAATACCAAGACCTGTGGAGAGACACTCCCAAACATGTGCCTCCTGCTCTGCAGGGTGAGTAATTTTCATGTTTTTCTATTGAATCCTTTCGTTGTATAACTGAGTCTGCCTTTAGTCGAACTTCAGCATCATTGAACCAGGTAAAGAGGTTCCTCCTTTCCAAGGATCTTCTTTTTCCTGACACTTGTTAGCACATTACTTGATACCACGAATGCTTAGGGTTGAGTCTTTTGGACTTATTTCTTAGAACTCTTAAGTGCTCCTTAGAAGTGCTTCAAAAATGGCAATTATCTTTATCTTACCAGATAGAGTAGCACCTTTTGTGGGGATGGTAACTCAGGAACTAGTTCTTTGGAAGGTGATCCTGCTGGTGTGAACAAGCACAGTGGGAACACTCATGGTGGTTTTCTGTGTTTAACTCGCCACCAGTGATACAAGACTGTTTTGACATGGGGCCTCTATGGCCATTTCTTTGCTAACAGTCTAATAAAACGTGGTATTTTGTGATATCTGCATAGGTAGGAATGCAGTTGACATGAAAAGGAGAGTTTCCGGGTGTGGGTCCTTGACCAGGCTGCTTGGGAGGATGCGAAATGCACCCGTCCTGTTCCCTAGGCTTTGCCTCAGGGATGGCGCCTCTCCTGACTGAGGACTTGTGAGAGGGCCTCAGACCTGCTGGCTCTCTGCTGGAAGACACACTTGCACCTGCCCCTTCGTCTTCCAGCAGCACAGCAGTGCTGGACCTGGGCCCAGGGACTCATGTGTGTTGGTGGAGATGGGCTTTCCTTCCCATTTGTGTTCCCGGATGTGAACGTCCACAAGCGGAAGCCTCTGAGGTCACATTCACAGGATTATGGGGTCACTGTTTAGAGAGAGGAAATACTAGGAAGTGGTATGTTTAATAGTCTTGTGTATATAATAATTGTATGGGTGAAAATTCCTGTAGACCAATGTAAAGTGATAAACTCTAGTATATCTAGTGGTACTGTTTCATCTATATAAAGCAGCATTTTACTGGGATGTTTGTATCTTTTAAAATTGTATTTTTATTGTATAACTTTATTTTCAAGCACCAGGAAATAAATCACATTCTTAAGTAAATTTCAGGGTTAAGCATATTTAATTTATTTATTATTAGTATTTATTTAGAGCATTTTATACTGTTAGATTAGGATAATGCTCTTAGAATGGCTCACAAAATGACTAGCCTCTTAATATTTGATTGAAATGAGGCCGCTAAACCAGGCAATAATGCAACCATGCCGTTATCAGCAATGGCACTAACCTAGTGGGTTATAAGCCAGCTTCATGCATCGGGTGTCAACCAATTTTAATAGGTTAATCTCAGTGCCTTTTCCTTTCTGGAACAATATCCCTGGTTACAAAATTTATGGAATTGAATTGTGCTCTATATTCATGAAACACTGGTGGTGTGCAGCAGATTACCAGTTTTACTAGCTTTCTCTCCCCTCAACACACACTAGGAATAAGTTAGACAATGAAATGTCTTATGCATTTTCTCCCCCTATCAACTGAGGTGTTTTAAACTATACGGTACAGTTTTCTATACACATATAAAAGAATGCAAAACACACTCTGCCTAAATTTTAAAGAATGTTTAATACGTTTTTTAAAAATAATGTATAGCTTTTTTTTCTTCCTATGAGGTGCATGAAAATATACCATTCCTTTTTGTTGCAGCAAGAATATCCAAGAAACCAAGGAAGGCTACAATGGACAGGAACAGGTAACACTGAAAAAATGTTCAAAATGGAACCTTAAAAGAAGTAGAGCTACATCATCAGAAATGCTTTGCAAAATTGAGGGCAACGTTTACAGAAGTGTAGGATGCAGGTGCCAAGGAACTCAGGCCCCTCACACTGTCAGTAGGTGTTGGGGGCTCTTCACACAGTGCCTGGGTTCACACTGCGTGGTAAGCCATGGTGGCCCATAAACCAGGGGTGGCTTGTCATGTTGTCTGAACCTGACCAGAGTGACTTGTGCGTGGATCACAAAGCAGGATACTGGGTTCAGACAGCATGGCCAGCGACCACGGCTTACGTTGGGTGAACCCTGATGTCGCATTTATACTGGTACACACCAGAGATGTGCTCCATAGACATCTAAAAATGCAAAGTGTGAATGCGGTAGACTTGCAAACGCGTGCAGTGGAAGTCTGTGTCTACCAGGGAGGCAGGGCTGCTGCAAACCTTGGGACCAATCTTTCAAATTTTATTTTATGAGAAACAGTTCTGGGAAGACACAATTCGGACAGAGGAACACCTGCAGGGAGAGGGCAGGGCACACGTGCTGCCTAAACAGTGCCCGTTTTTTTCCTGTTCCGACTGGACTCTTCATCTAGCTTCTCTTGGAATGAAAATATATTGTTGTCCCTGGGGAAGGAAAGCAGCTTGGGTGAGCAAAATAGCCAGAGAGGAGCAACTGCTGCACCTCCCCCCGCCCCCCCTTGCACACAGTGCTGCTTCTGTGCTATCGGGTGCACGTGGCAGCGTGCCACAGCTCATGCACCCCTTCTGTAAAGTGTGGCCCTTGGTGGTGAACTCAGATTGCTTCACACAGTATGTGAAATGCTCCATATGCTGCAGACGCACCGCCACACAGGAGAAAGTCCCAGGGGGTTCCGTGGGACCTCGTTCTGTGCAGGCAGACCTAAAACCCGCCAACACGACTTTCAGGGGCTTTGGAGAGCCTGCCTCGTCACGTAAGCCCAGTTCTGCCGTAGCTTTCCTCCTTGTACCTGTGACGTGAAGAGCTGTGGGGGTGGCATGCCGATCCCGTTGTGTGTGGAAATGCCTACCCAAGACAGGCCTCTTCCCAAGCATCTCTGCAGCATCGTCCTCCGAAGGAGCCTTCGTGCTCCTGCTCAGGAGGGGCACGCTCATCCCTCGCATCTGCAGCAGACTCACTTTCGCTGTGGTTCAACGCAGTTACTGTGGCGCTGCAGCAGCACAACTCAAAAGGATGCTAAGCCAGGGTTATAGGATGGATCGCCCATTCACTCAGTGCTGTAGGGAGCCGAACAATCCTTTCTTCCCCCACAGGTAACAAAACTGGGTAGCTATCAAGTTATTTTACAATATATCAAAGCGCACATTGTATTTAGTATATTCATAGTAGACACAAGACAACACAGTCCCAACCAATGAGAGACAGAAATGTAAACACACATCCTAATTTGCATCGACTTCATAGGATTACAATAAATCGTTGGGCCATACACCAGAGACGAAGCACCAAGGAACCAAACCAGTATATTTAGGGGCAGACTCAACAGCTGAACCCTAAATGGCTTTGGTCATGTTGAGTATTTTAAAAGCCCTGTGCTTGTAACAGAGAAAAGCAACTGCACTGCTTTCATCCAAGCTGGGTTTGGATGCATATGCATGGAAAACTAGCTGAGTGGGAGACATGGACAGGACAAGTTGTTAGAAATGGGGTTGCTACTGCAGACTTGTCAAAGAGGGAGTTGCTTTTGCAGGAGCTAAATAGGTTTCTTCGCCTTAAAAAAAGCAAAAGCTGGAGAGGGCTTGAGGGGCTGATTAATGGAGCACAGTCAGGAAGACTGAGGCGGCGAGAGGTCATTGCCAAAGGTGTCAGCTGCTGGTACTGAGCTGGTGTCCGAGGAGCTCTCTTCCTCACCCTCTTCCTGCTCCCCTCTGTGTTACAGGCAGCTCGTGTTTGCTTTAGCACCAAGGATGGCAGTGTTGTGTTTGTTAGAAGAGCTCCTGCCAGGCAAAATGCTTCTCGGAAGTGAGCGGCCCTCCGTTGTCAGCTTTAGTTCCTTTGGTCTTCAGCTGAAGCATTCTGGAGTGGCTTGGCCTGGCCCATCCCTTCGCTCTCTCTTCGGCAGCCTTTAAAAAGTCACCGAGTTGCTTTCCAGGCTACAAGCTGCAGGGCCAAGGCTTGAGCCCTCAGCACCACCAGCTACGCATCCCTCCTTAAGGTCTAGCAGTATAGCAGGGCCCTTGAGCCTGGAATCACAGCCAGCTCCGGACGAAGCCGATGCACTTGCTGAGAAACAGTTGGAGTCACTTACAGAGCCCTGGTTTTTAAGGGCAGCGCTGCGCTCTGTGCAGCACATTGTTTATCCCGGGGTGAACAGAAGTGGATTTCTGAGTTGGCATGGGGTTCTGGCTCCCAATTGTTGAACAGCAAATTGTCTTTTCCCCCTGAAACTAGACTGCTGTGATGAAGAAAGTTTGGGGTAATTTGCTGCGGATTTTTATGTGGAAAGAACTGTGTAATTTTTGGGTGAAAAACTTGCCCTATATGTCTACATGTATGGCTTGCACCTACCTTGGGTAGATCTTGGGTTCTGGTAAAAAAAAGAAAATAGGGGTGCCAAGCCTGCAGTCTGCCAATCCCACTTTCCATGATTGGCTGCTGGTGAGAAATGACAACCCTTTCATCTCTCTCCTGGATGGCAAGGAGTCACAGGGCTGGTCTGAATGTGAATTTCCAGACAGCACAGAGGTGCTGCAAATCTGTGGAGTGGAGTTGGAGTGGAGTAGTGGAATTCAGACGGAGAGAGCAGTAAAGCACGGGCTGGCATGGCGCCGTGAGCTCCGTCCTCTTTGGCGATGCCTCCCAGGGATCTCTCTCGGGGAGCCTCCCATCCCACTCACTCCTGCCACACAACCGCAGTGCTCTTCTCCGCTGAGCCACCAGGGCTGCCGTGTTAATGCTTAATGATGGGGAGCTCTACAAATGCCTCGTGTCTGTCTTTAATCTTTTTAGAGCCAATGTTTTATTAACGTGTTCATCACTCCATCGTTCTGCTCTTCAGAGATGAGGCTCCACAAGCTGTCAACAGGAATGCTTGTGAGTACAACAGGAATAATGAACCGTGACAACAGCTAACAGCAATGCAACTCCCACGTTGCAGTCTGTTCATGAGTATGGGAAAGGTGGAGGGAAGGGAGCAAGTCGCGTGGAAAAGGAAGCCAAGAACATGGAAACGATCGCTCAGAGACAGACTTATCCAAAGCTTGCACAGCTAGCAGTAAGGACCAGGGACTGGGAGAACAATTGGGATGCATGGTGGGGAATGTGGACAGGTTCAGTTCCTACTTCTTCCTGTAGAATTTGTGCTGCTCTTCCATAGCGCTGGCTGCTTCTTGACGCTTCCTGTGGCTCTTTGCTCGCTCATCAGTGTGGTAGTACAAGAATTCTTGGCCTTATGTGGGGGAACCCATGACAGTAACATGGATATAAAAAGGGCAAGATGAGCACGCGTCTCCTGCTCTGCCCCTGGACCACAAATAGCTGCTAGTAAAGTTGCCGTAAGAATTCCTGCTCTGAGGAGATGGATGTAGTGAACGGCTGAACTCTCCTGGCCCATTTTCCCTTCCTCCGGCACTGGCATGGAGCCGAGGCACCCTCTTTGCCCCACTGCTCTTCCATGCAGCAAAGCGAGTTGAACAGGAGGTTGGTTCTGCTGTCTGGCAGTAGAGGAGAAGTAGCTTTTTCTGGCACAGGCTGAGTTTCTGAGCTTGAGTTGGTTATGTGGGTCCACCCACCTTCTTCCAATGGCAAAGGTGGCTCCCTGTGTTCTGAAAGCTCCTCAGAAAGTCGTGACTATTAAATGCTCAGGGTAGCATAAAACAGTTTGTATCCAAAGAGTTAATCAAGAAACTATAATAACACTTGAACATATCCCTCCACGCCCCCAATATTTATAGCTGGGTGGGCAATTAATTTGCATAAGCCTGAAGGCTCCAATCCAAGGCTGCATATTGACAGCCTCTGTTGGAGACAGAGTAGCACCAGTGAGGTGTATGAGAGAGTGGCGAGACGGAGGAGGACAAGGTGGAAGTCCATCAGCTGCCTGAGGGGCAGCAAATCAGGCCGGAGGAGGAGGGCATGTGCGTGGCCTGCAGCTGGGCCTGGGCAACAGAGCTTGCATGCTGGTCACCAGAGCATGGCATGAACCGCGAATTTGCCTTTGTGCACCATCATGGATTTCGTAGTGTGATGCTTTTTTCAAGAATCGATTGCTTACAACACAACCTGGCTGGCGCCTCTTACCAGCATTCATGTCTTCATGCCCCGCTTGGTTATTTTTGCTCACGGTGCTTGAGCTCGCTAGCACAGAGCTGACCCAGCATCCCTCCCCAAGAAGCAAGGTCAGAACATTCCTTATTTGGAAGGAGATAATATTGTAGGGTACTTTGGCCCCTCTGTAACAGATCTATCTCCCTCTGTAACAGATTTACAACAGACCTGTGCATATATTACAATCTGAAAATATGACATGCATAGCCTGACTTAAATTTCCTTCAGGTTATTAACACAGGGAAGAGAGAATCAAATTTGATTGTCTATGTGAATTCTAATCTTTGTTAGTGACAAAATTATGTAAACTTCTTAACTCTTCCTAAGATCTTTTGATTTAGTTCTTAAAACACTAGTTACGAGCTCAAAAAAGCAACTGAAACGAGTCTACACAATGGATTTTTCCTGTGCCTGGTGAGCCCATCTTATGTGGGTGTGGAATTATCACCGAGCAAATCAATGAAATAATAGTGTATCGGTGACAAGGAGCTGACAGCTCTTTATGGGACTTCAAGCCTGGAAATGAATGATGCAGGGTAAGTTGAAACAGGAATGACATTTGAAAGAAAACCCAAAAGGCAATAAAAGAAAAACTATTTGCTTCTTGTTTACTGAAGAGGAGCTCTATCTGAAGCAATTATTTGTGTCCCAATGGCCTAAATTTCTCCCCAAGAAATAATATTCCATTTTTCCTCTTGAACACATGGTCCCCTGGAATACAGAGCAGGAAAACACTTCCCTGCTTCTGTAGGCAGCTGCTAGACTATCTTGATTTAGAAAGCTCATTGTATAGCTATATATTTATATATTTTGTATATAAATTTCTGCATATTCTTGTCATTTATTTCCCACTACTCATTTCCTCTGTAAGACAGAATCCCGTTTCTACTTATATTCCTAAAACTTCAGCCCAGGTAAGTCCTGCTTTTCATACCTGACCTGACTTCAGAGAGCATGACACTGAAACGGCTTCTTGAACCAGAAAGCATTCCCAACGACCTCCCGTGCTGAGGTGAGAGCTGAAGAGTTCAGAAGCAGGCACCGTGAGCCCTCAGGTGGCTCGCCGCGTATAAGGGCAAACCACAGGAACGTGATGCGTCCACGTCACTCCACTTCCTTTGCGCCCATCTTAACAACTAAGTTGACTTGCTGGGTTTTTCCTGGAATTTGCTAGCTTCATGGGGCTGGAAAACATCTGCTTGAGAGCAGCCTAGAAGACTTCTTCTGTTTAAAACCAGCCTCTTCACGCATGCCACAATCTGTACAAAAGGAGCAATTGCTTCTTTCTTACCTGTCTTGTTACTTAGAACACGCTTTTGTTTAAGCAAGTCTGAGTTCCTTGACTTTTCCTTTTGGATGATGGTGACAAATGAGGGTGATTTCACAAAATTTCCAGAGAGGGTTATACACAGTTTATTTTACATAGAAAAAAATTATGGTTGAGCATGAAGTAGTGTCCTCTTTCATCTTGTAGAGGTGAGCCGGGGCTGATGGACTCTGAATATGTTTTATGCACAGTAGGTATCTGCCTTGACGACCTGACAGTACATGGTCATTGCAAATGTCAGTCCAAGAATCTAGAGATACAGAAAGCAGAGTCCGAATTAAACTAGAGTTTATTCTTGCGTAGTTCTCTCTCACGCTCTTGCTCTCTCGCTCTCTCTCACACACACACACCCACACCTCAATCCCTTGATGCTTCAGGCTTTCTCAAGCAGGCTATATTAGCTATTCTCAGGTAATCCTCTGCTTATATTAAACTGTGACGTCTCACCTTTGCATATCTGGTCCCAAGTCTAACAACAATCAGCCACACTGGAATGCAACTGAAATCACTGAGCTCAGCTAACCTTAGACTGTGGTTCTGACCTTGAACCTAAGGCCGGGCACAAGCCAGGGGTCTCTCCCTTTCCTTGGAATTAGTTCAGCAACCCGCTGATTGAGCTTCATAAAGGCCAACACAAGCTGCAGTATTGTTCTAGGAATTCCTTTATCTCACATTGAGTAATCCTATTAAGTTCTGAGTGTAATAATAAGCATAACCAAAAGTGAGCCCCCGTGGACTCAGTGGGAGTCGCTTTTGAGTAGACATGTACAAAATTGTGCTGTTAATATCAGGCTAAGTTCGTGTGAGAAGAGACAGTAAAGCTCAGATATATTTAAACTCTCCACTGCTACCTAATAAACAGAAAGTACAGAACCAATAAGAGAAAACTGTACCTGAACCAAAGCTGTACATAATCCAAAAATTCCCACCGCTAACAGGTTTTCCTGGAGCCATATTTTTACTGTTTCATAACAAGGCTTTAAGAGAGAGAGGGGGAGGGAGAAAGAAATTTTATTTAGCCAAGAACACTTGGGTGTGTTGGATGTCCAAAGGGCCAGTAGAAATGGCAAATCTGCTCAAGCTGGCTAATCAGAGGTGTCAATGTCACTATTCTCCCAGAGGTGCAAAATGCCCTGGTGGGCACGCTCACAAAAAAGCACAGCTTTAGTGGCTCAGAGAGCCTGCACATCTCAAGGTCAAGTGGATGGAGGATGCAGTATGCAAGATGCAATAACCAAAAAGAATTTGGAGGGTCTCTCATTCCTCCTCCTCTGATGATGTGCTTGCTCTGCTGTTAATATATCAAACCTGCATAGTGACAGTCTCCTTGTAGGATTTGTTGAGCCAGCACATAAAGAAAATAGTTATTTATCTGCCATGCCTGTAACAGTCAGATTTTCTTTTCACCTTGAAAAGCTCTTGTGACATAAGTTGAGCAAGGCAGTAGCTGGCAGCTTAAGATCACCGAATGAGCCTCCTGGTTGCTCCCAAATCCAATGCTCTAGCCACACGCTGGACATGCCAGCCGCTTGCACTCCCAGAAGGTAATGGGATGTGCAGGCATATTTTCCAGGGAAAGCAACTAAGTGGAATTGTGGTGCATGTAATGGCTCTGCAGCGGCCCCGGTCAGCTGGGAGAACTGGCTGGCAACTAGCATGGGCTCTCTCCCATCCCTGGATGGGAGGCCCTGGCTGTGCACTCTCTTCCGCATTACGAGGCCTTTGCATACAGCCCCACGTGTCACCATCTCGGCTTGGCAGTTGTTTCGTATGCTAGATATTGGGGGGTCATCTGTGCATGCGCAAGTGGTTGCTTGGTGGGATACAGAATTATGTAGACAGGACGCCCCCATCCACAGACCTCTCTGACCCTCAAAACTTGCTCTGGAGGGTTGGGGACCCCCCAGAACCACCCGTGAGGTGGCACTGGGAGCTGTAAGAAGGGGAATCCAGGGGAAACCCGCCCTGCTTCCTGCCCTGCCCCCTCCTCCTGTGCACGGCCTGCATGAAAGGGCAGCTCTGGATCCAGCCCTCTACAACTGGGATGACTTTTGTGATACGGGTGCCAGCATCTGGAAACCAGGGTTTGCAGTGATGGCAAGAACCAGCCCAAGCATCAGACAAGCTGTTACACAAATGTAGGTTACCACGAAGAGCAGTAAAACATAGGAAAAAAATGGCTGCTTAAGTCCAGACTGGGGAGGGGAGGGGAGGGGACGGCACTGGGGGTGCACCTGCCGTCTCAGAGCACACGCTCAACTTGGTATTAGTTTGAGAGAGATGTAAACAATTTTACAGATGTCTGTATAGTCCGTTGTTATCACAGATGAAATCAAGGAAATGGCAAGGTCACCATGAGGTGGGAAGAGAAATGTTATTAGCCCACTGTCCTGGCCTTAGCTTACACTTGTGTGCCCATTCTGTGTTTTGCTCGCTCTCCACCCTTTGAAGGTCATTTGCTAGTCAAGCAATCGTACAAATCTGCCACAGATGTCTCAGCACTCTTTTCTGAGAGATGCTAGATCCCACCTCAAGATGAAAGGACAAGCATCTAGCTGCTCCGCAAGGTTACAGCCTTCCCCTTCCCTCCTGGGAGACCCATTTTGGTTGTGCATCTACTCACAGCTTTCCACCAGGTCCCTGGTGAATGAAGACCACAATTCTCACTGAACTCCAAGCAGCAGGAATCGGGCACCCGTGTGGTGTTGTACACGTCAAACCAGTCAGTGTAGTTTGACACGCCGCAGCATCTGAACTGGAAAGGGAAGGGGCGAAACCAGAAAGACAGTAAAAAGTCACAAGGGCCTAAAGGCTACGGGGGGGGGGGGGGCAGGTTAGTCTGGCCCATCAGTGCGAGCTAGTGAATTCCAACAGGTGCTTCTCTTGGATTCACCATTCATACAGTATTCCGCTGCAAGCATCTGGTAAGGTTAGTTACTCAGCCTAGTAAGTTCATTCATTTCCAATTAAAATACGGGCCTCCTTTAGCTTCGCAAAGTTTGTGCAGGTCTCCCAAATGTCCCTCAGGGCTGCATCATGAGCCCCCCGGTAGCAGCCCAGCAGCTCTGGAAGTGATTGCCTGAGGGCATGAACCACCCAAGGGCCACTGGGATATTTTGAATGGCTCCTGGTCCCTCCACTGGGGCTGGAGCTTCCAGGAGGGAAACAGTTGAGCCATGTAGGGGAGTCTATCATACGCTTTGCATGCCGATCACACAATCCTTCCTTTGCTCCAACGCAAAACCTGAGCAACCTCATTGAGAGTGTGTGTTTGAACACCAAATATAAAGAGGACTAAGCAAGGAAAAATCCAGAAAAAATTAATACCCATGACTCAGCAAATTGCCATCAAGTGCTGGATTGCCAGCATTGCAGAGAACAATGATTTTATTCTTCAAGTATGCTATTACCGCCAGGAAAAATGAACAGCAAATGAAATGGTTACAGCAGTGCAATATATTTTATTATATTTTTGTAAAGTTGAGTGGCTTCAGAGTCACATATGCTCTGCTTTGAAATTATCTCTGACATTTAGTAATATAGATATTCATGATCCTGGAGCTGAGATTGCAGGCAGCAAACTTTTTTGAGTAGCATACACTAAACTTTGATTTGTATCTCTTTCATCGTACCTACTCAGCATGCGGATGGGAATTTTTTGCTTCGGGTAGGTGAGTGATTTATAGTTCTGGTTACCAGGGAAATATTTGCCGGAAGAGTTCAGAATTCTCTCCCACTCTGCAAGCCTGAATATGCCCTGTGCCGTGGCGGCTGGGTCAGCCAAAGCCATTCATGGCTCTCCAGCATCCCAAGCTTGGGTCCAAACAGCCTTCATCTAATTAGCAACATCCACTGCATTTGCTTTGCTTTGCTTTGCTTTGCTTTGCTTTGCTTTGCTTTGCTGGGCTGCTCCCCAGTTTTGCTACTGCAAGGCCTATAGCAGGAACCTTCAGCTAACTAGGCATCTGTGAATTTACTTAAATCTGCCAAATTACCATTGCTGTATTCCCAGCAGTTCAGCATTCCTCTGTCATTAAGACAGAAGATGCATTATCGGTTTTTGTATAATTGGTTTATTATTATTTTGAAACAATTGTCTTCTTGACACTAGGGGGAAAACCTCTTACTCAACATGACATTGCCCTTCCCAATGACAGATGAGGACTCGGGAGACAGCCACAAGGAGGGCCGTGTCTCTGATGCAACTCCCAAACAAGTGGCTGCGTGGAAAACCTTGCTGCTTCCTCTGTCAAAGGCACAGCAGGTTGAGAAAAGGGATGCTGCCGTGGTTCTGCCATTTGTTAAGCTTCGAATGCAAATGCTGCCAGTTCTAATGAGTGAACATTACAGCCCTCATGCAAGTTCCCCTTCAGCTCAGAATTCTAATCCAAGTCAGAATCCAGCTGCTCCCCCGGCTGATGTACTCGATGCTCCGGCTGTTCCCACACCGTTCCAGTTTCCATACAGCCATGGCAGCAGGAGCCCCGGGGCGTTTGAGGATTTCTGATGGATGCCAGAGGAGAGAGGCTCTGAAGCTAGGGAGGCTGTTGGAGGACCAGGAAGGAGGGGATGAGATGCCTTGAAGGTTCATAGGGGCTGCAGGGATTTGATTTGACCCAGAAGAGGCCATGCTATTTCCAAGTGGGACGAGGGGCAGGTGAGACTCTGCCCATCATTACTTGTGAGGTCCCAATTCTAAATTAAATAAAAAAAACTTAGTTGAAGACATCTTCTCAGAATGCATCCTGACAATTCAAGCATTTGCATCTTGGTGCCATCTGGTGGATCAAGAAATGGAAAACCGGTGACTTACATTCCCTCTACCTTTGATCAGAATTGTCTGAAACCCCTTTGGTCATGCAGGGTGGGGGCACGGCAGGGAGAAAGCAACTGCTGGACACACAAGCATTTGGTCCCTGCAGAATTCCTCTTCCAGCAAGGTGTTTAGGAAAACTAGGAACAAAGGCAATGTGTGTCTGGGAGGAGGGGCCAATGTGTTCCTAAGTGGATGCACAGTGGCCCCTTCTCTCCAGTGACCGTGAGGCTTGGTGCTGTATCTTCTTCTAACCACAAAATGTTCTCTCTCAAAAGGCTGGAAAATCCGGATGTTTATTTTCTAGCATGTGTAGTATTAAATGGGACCGCAGGTGGCGCAGTGGTTTAAACCTCTGTGCTGCTGGGCTGGTTGATTGAAAGGTCGCCGGTTCGAATCTGCACAACGGGGTGAGTTCCCGTTGCTCCATCCCAGCTCCTGCCAACCTTGCAGTTCGAAAGCATGCAAAAAATGCAAGTAGACAAGAAGGTACCACTTCATTGGGCAGATAATAGCGCTCCGTGCACTTCGTTGTTTAGTCATGCCGGCCACATGACCACAGAGACTGTCTGCGGACAAACGCTGGCTCCCTCGGCTAGGAAACGGAGATGAGCACCGCCCCCTAGAGTCAGGCATGACTGGATGTAACCTCAAGGGGAAACCTTTACCCTTTCCCTTTATAGTATTAAATAGTTCCTCTCAAAATCCACATGATGAAACCACTGTATGAATAAAGGGAGATCAATACAATCCACAATATTTTGAAACTGGGTTCCCATTTGTTTGTTTTGTTTTAATTTAGTTGCTGCAAAAAATTAATTTATTATGGCCATCTTTTAAGGTCTTCCATATTCCATTTTTCTTGTGGTACATACTGAATACATTATTGAATTATCTACAGACTTTCCTAAAATTGAATTATGTGCACTCTGCAGTACCCCCTTCCGTTCATAAAATGAATGCCATCCTCTAATTGTATAAAGCAGCAAGTCAATGCTGTTTAAAACTGGGGATACAAATGTGCAAAAGGCATTTTGGCAGCCTATGCAGCCAGTGGGAAAATGAGAAACCTCTGCTATTGTGCGCAGTACAAAAGGAATATTTCAGCACAAGGATTCCAGTAATTAATTGTACTAAATCTGTAGCAATTACAAATTTCAAGGGAGGGCACAGAATAATTCAGGCAGCCAAAAAGTGCAGTGCATATCAACAGGAGTATTTTACGGATTGATTGACCAATGTTATCTAGAGAGAAAGATGTGCTTATGCAAAAGGGAGACTAAAAAAGAAACCATGAGTAGGAGAGTGCACGCACAATTGTGATTTCCTCATTTTGAACAATGTATAGCTGCCTGTCCTCAAGATGTTTAGAGGCAATCCTGAAAAACTGTTCCACATATCGGTATGTTACAAAAACGCCACCCTCGTCTGGAGCTTCGTAGTGGGAGACTTTGCAATTGCTGAGTGGAAATACCGCTGCCTTGGAGTGCTGTTCAGCACAGAGCATGTAAGGTGTAGGTAGAATAGCTAGAACTGATGCTCCCAGTCCACGTGGGCACTGAAGGGGAAGGAGAACCTTATCGCGCCCCTCCGTACTCCTCAGAGAAGAGCCGTGCTGGAGCAGGGTCACAGGGCCGTCTTGTCCAGCAAGCTGCGCACACGGCCAGGCAGCTGCTCACAGGATGCTCACAAGTAGGACAGGGCTGCTACAGCAGCCTCCTGTCCAAGCTCCTCCGGAGCTGATGCACCCAAACCTTCAGGGCACGTCCAGGGCCCAGTGCTGATCTCACAAGCAATAGGTGGCTGCAACTTGACCTCTTAGTCAGCTTTATGGATGGTTTTCAGTATTATACCTGAGCTTGTTTTCCCTGGCTGTGATCACATTTTTGTATGACAAACGAGGCCTGCGAATCACCCCTTTTTATTATGCCACAATTCAAAGTCACACGAGTAGCTAAGAGAAAAATCCCAACCAAGAGGCCACAAAGTTGAACAGGCATTCACCGTTTTTATATGGTTCAGTCTGGCCTGTATCATTATGAAATGAATAAAGAACATCACAATTTGGTACGATACTATTTGAATGGCTCTTGGGCTGCAAACATGATCATGTACCACAAAAATCAATTAGGAACCGGTGAGCTTCTTCAAATAAGATTTAAAATGGATTTGGGCTAACCTGGATTGAGCTTTATTTAGTCTCATTCTGAGCTTCCCAAGCTTCTTGTGAGCCTAGGTCCTCTTTCCCTTTCTCAAAGGTTAGCCAGTGGGTCTATAGCAAGGAGTTTGACCATGGCAGGACAGGGCTTCGACTCCTCAGGTCTCAGGATCGTAGAGGCCTCAAGATCCTAAAGGCTCTGCCACCCACGGTACTAATGTGCATATTACAACTCCCAGGAATAATGGCCATCCATTGAAGACCATGGCAGCAGTAGGTTTCATTGCCACAGCCTGATAAGAAACAAACCACCCAGCATTGGGAAGGGCTTGTGCTGGGAATTATGAGCTGCAAGCAACCTTCAAAGTTGTTTGTCTCAGTTCCTAATTAGCCTGTTTGGGGAAATTCATACTTTGAAATCCCTACTTGGAGAGTTAGGTTTCACTACCACAATTTGTAGGACTTGATGTAAATGTGGTTAGTGTGCAAAGAGTAGGCTAAATGAATATAAATACAAAGAAAGGTGAAATATTTTCTTCCTTTGTCCTGTAGCGTATGGAAAGGTGCCTCAGGTACAGAGGAGAAGCAGCAAAAGCAGAAAAATTAAAAAGTTCAGCTGTATGAAAATGCAGGAACTTACTGAATGATTAATTTCCTAGGACAGCTTTCCATTGTCCTCAAATAATAATAGAAATGTGTCACTCCCGTGCATTATAATGACTTACTGGGAGAGGGACTTTGGGTCCACTCTAATGGATTTTCACTTTCCATACTACTAAAAATAAGTGCCTTTAGTTTATCTTTTTGCATGATTCAGAACAGCATGCAGATGAAATTAAGCCCAGAGCAACAAATGAATCCCCTATAGATTTCAGAAAAGCCAAGGGAAAGGGTTGTTAAAATAGATAAATAGGATGGTCCGTAAGTAAGGTACACTATTAAGTATTTGGACTTTTCAGGAACCCAAGGACAGATGCAGTAGAATCCAGAATGAAATCTGCATTGTGTGGGAAATGTCTAGCCAGGCAGAGGTATGCGCATGGATGGATAAAGATGAACAAGAAAATGTAAGCTTACATCTGTTTGTATGATGCTCCATGCATTAGTTAGGCCAATATTTCCATCAGTTCCATACAAATGAAGCCCTTTCTTCAGGTCACGCTGAGCATACTTATCAATCTGAAAACAAAGCAGATAGAGTCGCATGTAAGGATGCAGGCCTTTGTAATCTCCAAAATGACACTTTCCAGCAGAGTTTCCCTTGGGAAGGCATCTGATGAGAGCACTGAAAGAGAGATGCTGCTGCTTATAAATTTTGGCTGATAAAGAAAACAAGGTGTCTGTGTGTCATGTTTTCTGATTCTTTTGAACTATATAGTTCAATATCAAAAAGTGTACCTGATATGAAAGTGACATCACCGTATTGAGTGAAAAAGCCTTGTTAATTTTTAAAGCATCATAATGCATTTATAACAACCATAAGTGTGACCGCAGTTGGCATAATCACTGCACCTCAGACTAGGGCAACCAAAATGATCCAACACATCCCCAGAAAAAACGATGATGTGTGGGGTTTTTTAACAGGAAGCAGTGCCTAAGCAGGAACATGATATACAGGTGTATACAATTCTGCATTTCATTCTCAGTTTCTCATAATTCCAGAACTTGGTGTCTTCTAACGAACCTAAATGTGGGGAGATGTAGAAAAGAGAAAGGAAGCTGCTGCGATGGCTGTTAACATGGACAACTTTATAAGCGGATTAGACAAATGTGAGGATGATAATGCCGTTAATTGCTACCAATTATGATAACCATTAATTATTCCCAGTATCAGAGGCAACATCTCTTCCAGCACTAGTTGCAGGAGGACAGGACTGGAAACTTTTTCTGGTGGCCTCTGCTTGTGGCTTTCCCTCTTGGGCATCTGGTCAGCTACCAAGGAAACAATACTGGTCTGATCCAGGGAGGAAGACTCTTATATGCTTAAGGGGGCAATCTCATGCATATTTAGATGGGGGGGAAACCCTAAAACTCCCAGCATGCTCCATGGCTGGCTAGAGAATGGTGACAGTTGTACAGATCTTTTTCTCTATTGAAACATGTAGGATTGCACCTGTTGTTGGTTTCAGTAGCTAATACTTCTTTAACAAGTTCATGCACTACAATGATTTTGAAACACTGTCTCTATGTCTTAGGTGTGTGTATGTGTGTGGGGGAGGTGTTCTGTTGTGTTTTAAGGAGAATATGAAGGGATTATTATTATTATTATTATTATTATTATTATTATTATTATTATTATTATAACATTTCTATGCCGCCCCTTGCCGAAACCTCGGGGCGGCTTACAACATGATAAAATACATTGAAATACAATAGTACATAATAAATTACCATTAAATATAAAAATACAAAAAATACATTGATTTACAAATATAAAATTAAAATTATCAGTATAAAATAAAAATATAGGGGGAGAAAGAGAAGGAAGAAGAAGTTGCCCTGGCCAGATCATATGTTTTAACAATTGAAATGATGTTTAAATAAAAAGGTCTTTACCTGGCGCCGAAAAACCAGTAACGACGGTGCCAGGCGGACCTCTTTGGGGAGTGAATTCCATAGGTTGGGCGCCACCGTAGAGAAAGCCCTCCTCCGGGTACTTACTCTCCTAATTTCTTTCATGGAGGGTTCCCGGAGAAGGGACTCTCCCGCAGATCTCAAAGGGCGGTCGGGCATATACGGACGTAAGCGCTCGTTCAGGTAGCCAGGACCCAAGCCGTTTAGGGCTTTATAGGCCATAATCAACACCTTGAATTGGGCCCGGGCTTCAATGGGAAGCCAGTGAAGCTGACGGAGGACTGGAGTCATGTGAGCATAACGCCCCATCCCCGTCAGCAACCTGGCAGCTCTATTTTGCACCAATTGAAGTGTTCGGACTGTCTTCAGGGGAAGCCCCACGTAAAGCGCGTTACAGAAGTCTAGGCGGGATGATTCCAGCCTGGTCCATTGGTGCAGCTCTGTTCTCTTTAGAATTAAACTTATCTCTTGATGGAAATATAACGATTGTTTGATTTGCTTGCTCGTGTGTGGCCAAGGCAAATGGAAATCCTTTTGATTTTTGCTATGCAGAAAATAAAGAGAAAAGGCTTCAAAGTGAAGGTGCATGGAGCAACTCAATATTGGAAGAGGATTATCAGTACCGTAGACTGGAACAGATGTCATTTTAGCAGCATATATCCAGGAGTGGTTGCCCTTGACAAAAAAGAATGTCTTAATAAAAGAAAAAGTTCTGATTTTGGGTTCTTTTAATCTGAAGTTTTATTTAAGGCTGAGCTGAAATGCAGGTGTGACTTTTCATAAGCATTTTGACCCTATAGAAAGCAGCATCCTTCAACAATTTGTGGGAGGGAATCTTTGGGCATGCCCATTTCTTTATGTATCTACTATTTTTTAATCCTTCAGGGAACTCAAGGTGGTTTACATAATCCTCTTTCTCTTCTTAAATCTTATCCATTCAAGGTAAGGCAACATTTCCAGCCTTTTGAATTGCTTTTATGACACCAAAGGGCAAAACTGAATTACCTACAGTAGTGTTCATTAAAGTAAATTCAGAGTTGGGACAGAAGCCTTGTCCTCACTCTTCATCCACTCAGTGAAATCAAACCAAAGCAGCTTTGTAATCAGATTCTATTATTACACTAAGTGCGAGGTGCCTGATTGGCTTGGATGGTGTAGCAAAAGAGGTGGAGGATCTGGAAAGAATGGGAGCAAAATAGCTGCAAACAGGATTGAAAGAGAATTTTCAAGGGTAGTTTCAGGGAGCTCTCCCCTCCTCAGCACAGCAGAAAACGGCAGGAGGGGAAGCAGTCTGAAGCCTTTCTCCCCACACAATCCTTCTGTTTCAATTAACAGGATCATTATCTCAATTGTGTTAGAAGAAAATTGGAGAACTATGCAACTATATAAGCCAAGGGGCTAATGTTACATATTGAGTGTTTTTAGCAGTAGTCTTATCCAGTCATTGCAAATTACCTGAGGAGGAGGAGGAGCTGGTTCCAGTCTCCAACATTCCCATGATGACAGACTCTGCCCCTGATCTAGCAGCAGGGAATGGGATGGTCTGAAAGGGGATTCCACATGCATTCTGTGGAAACTGCTCAGAACCCACCCCACAAATGGAAAGCACAGGAAGAGCGGCAGTGGAGCTGCCGGTGCGTGTGGGGCTTCTGCAGGTGAGGCTGGCCTCTGATGGAAGTTTGTAACTCCAGAATGGATGTGTTATCTTATACTTAATTAGAGCAGGAAACAAGAATAAGACTCTTCCCTATGCAGTGCAGGTGGATCTGCACTAGCATTATTTAGGAAAGGAGTTAATTGGTGAGAAAGAACATCTCATCTGGAAAATGAACAAATACACAAATGCACTTGTTCAAAAATGCACATTTGAGTACTTGTGCAAATGAACATTGGCACAAATCATCCCAAAATGTGCTTTTTCACTCTACCCCATTTTTATTTGGGGGGGGATGTATATCTTACAATGGAGAAAACTTGAGCACTTTTAAAGACTTTCCCATTCAGGAATGCAAATGAGGCAGAACAAGTCTGAGGAAGAATTTGGAGAACCACCACAAACTCAACCACTGCATGTACACCCATTCCTAGGAAGATGGGTTGTGTGTGTCTGCACGTGCAACAGCCATGAAATTGTAGACATCTGATAAGCAAGATGTGCTATCTTAGAAATGGTTTAAAATGCTTGGGAAAGCTGAACATTGCATCGGCTTTACAGGCATCGACAGAATAATGCTGGAACAGGGCCGTTTAGGCTGAAAAACAGGAATGTGTCTAAGCAGCAAACTTAGGGAAATGCAAAATGCCCAAGTTGCTTTTCTTCGGCCAGTTCTGCAAGGCATGTCATAAAGTCACACTGCATGATAATCTCTCTGACTAGGATACAGATGTTGCCCTACTTAATGTAATCGTCATGCCCTGTTTCAGATCAATAATTTTTAATAACCCCAAGTCAACATTTATAAAATGCCTGAAGGTTCAGGGGAATATTTTGTTAGCTCAGTTGTGCCTTAACACATATTCTCATTTTTATCATAATAGGCTGCTTAACCATGCATTCCTGCTCAACACTGTACCATGCAAGGCAATCACTAATGCACAACTTGTATAAATACAAATCAAGAGCAGCAGGTGAGAGCATCTGCCAGTCCATCAGCTTTCCAGGGACATCAGCCTGAAGGCCATCTACAGTTAATCTAATTGACAGTGGATCATTTATGGGCATAGCCAGTTCTAGGCAAGAATTTCTGCATGCAGCGACTACATTGGAAAACTCTCGTCTGGAATCCAGAGAATGATAAATGTGCTAATATGAGCAACACATGTTCCGAACTCCACAATTTCAGGGCATTCGCATTCACTGCCATGTTGAGAGAAAATGTGTGCAAATTTCCACTGCATGCGCAGATGAGCCCCCACAGTTCAGAATTCAGGAACACATGCTCACCCCACATGTACATTGGAGCACTTGTAAGTAATCAGATCGTGGTCAAAGTGTATCTGTGGCATTCCTGCAAGCAGTGAGAAATGCAGCACCCTAATGGAGAGCATATTGCATGGGCTTGTGGGGCACAAGCCTTGTTTCAGGCCCAGCGCACCCCACTGAATTAAGGAATGCCCCCCAGCATCCATCGCAGGTGGCTCAGGTGTACGCCTTCCAGGCAAGGCTGGCTCCACTCCTGGGTGAGGAGTGTCTCTGGTGCCCCCACAGGCAGGTTTTTCAGGGCCAGCCGGAGCGTTTGCGGGGCTTGGTGCAGGAGGGATGTTGGGAGCTCTGCTGCCACCCCCTACAAGGACCCTTGCATATGTTTGCAAGACTGCGGCAACGCACCAGAAACACTGCATGCGTGGACTCCACCTGACACGTCCCACCGGCAGCTCCGGCTTGCCCTGAGATGCAGCAGAACAATGGATGTGCTTGGCCTTCCCTTGCCTGGGGGTAGGCAATGGCCGTGCTTCTCCTCCACACGCCAGGCCCTGCTGGTGTGGCTTCTTCGTGCCACCCAGGGCTGGGTCATTGCTCGAGCCGTCATGTCTCAGCCCTGCACCAGCGCTGGCCCAAGCAGGAGCTCAGGGGCCACATCCTGAGCAGGGACAGGGCGCGATGCAGTGCACCAGCACCGGTTTTGCTCCACACATTTTTTTCTTGTGTAGCACCTTCTATCTTCTGGTAAGCAGTCGGTATTTTCAAATGCCCATTTTAAAACTTTAAAATAATAATAAAGTATCCAGCTGACCTCTCACGGTCTGGCAATATTATTATCATTATTTATGTAAGTGCTTATTGTATTCACAGCATTTGAATGTTGAATGCTGTGCCTGAAAACAAAGTGGTTTTTTTATGTAGTACAAATGATAGCAACATGAAATTAAAAAAGAAATGTACTTTGAACCTAGCTGAAGGAAAATCATCTTTGCAGTTCGTACTCAAATAACCTTTGGGACATTAAGAAATGGTTACAGACACATAACTTTTGCCACCCTTGCTTACTGCAGACAGTATACCCAAAAAGCACAGTCTCTGAGGTCAGCTTGGGTGCCCCCCAGTTTTTGCCCTGGGCAACAACCCCCCTCACCTAGACCTGCTCTGGTAGGCAGACTACCAAGTATCAAGAAACAGAGGAGTTATTTGGTCTGGAAACCAGCATATAATCTGACACCACAATCCGCAACTGGAAAGGCAGGCAAGCAGGCACCTAAAGCTCTGCCTGGCTCAAGCTGCCAAGGCAGGAGTGGGGGAGGGGGAGCATTTGCCCCCCTTTCATCCAATTTTTGTAAAGCATTTTAACCTTTCCCTCCCATTGCAACCAATGGAAGGGAATCATCTATGCCATCTCCAGGGCTGGCACACGGTTCTTCCCAGGAGAACTTTGAGACCTGCCAATCTGAAGCTGCCTCTGATCTGCCCAGGCCATGTCCTGATCCGCCTCTTCTTTTAATTCTCCTGGCACCAGAGGTCTAGCATAGAGGTGGAGGATGCAGACGTTTTGATGGGGGCTGGAAGAAGGTTGGCGTCTTCCAAGTTGAAGCCCCCCTCCGGAGGCTGGATTTCTTTCCACCCTGGAGAAAGAGATCCAAACAACTCTGAGTACTTATAGAGTTGCAGCCCTAGCCTAGAAAAGAGTGTGTGTGTGTGTGTGTGGTGTATATTTGTTTTTCTTTAAGAAAGAAACAGTAGTTACAGCAGTTAGGGGACTAATATGTGGCATGTACTGAGTTATGTGCATTTCTCCCCAAGAATGCAGCTGTGAGGGTTGCAGTCTGTTTTAGAAGAACCAAACAGGAAAGTTTTTTTTAAAAAAACTTCTTCAGCATCTTGTTTTTGCTGAAAATTATCCTTACCTCCTCTTCCCTCACTGAAAGAAAGGATGTGAGTATCTTCCTTGAAGGAAAATGCAGTTGAGGGGCAATTTTCAGCAGAAAAATTGCCAAGGCAAGTGAGTTTTTTTTTAAAGCCTCCCACTCTTTGCATGTACATCCCTCATGTCCCCCCCCCCCAAAAAAAGGGGAAATAAAGAAACTCTTGGCATCACATTGATCTCTTTTTCCTCAGAGAATTATTGACCCAAAGGATTGGGAAATTGCTAAAAATGACCGGTTACAAGATGAGGCAAGATTCTCCCTGGAAACACCACAGCAAGTTTAGATGTGATCGCTTCTCAATAAAGCCCACCATTAAGAAGATTGGTGCTCCTCTGTCTCAAGTCAAGGCATGTTTATGCATAAACAAATGAAGATCAGTGAGATTTTTTTTGTTTCATAGGGAGGGGAAAAAGAGCAAACTCCTCTAGTCTGCCAAGCAGTTTTCTCGGCGTCCAACTGTCATCAGTGCAAATTGGACAGTTGCTTATTTACAAGTCTGTGGTCCTGTGAGGCCTAAGGAGTCGTTCTCCGGGTGCAAGCGCATGCAGAGCATGAACTAGCAGTTCTTCTCACATGCACCTATACAGATGGATTCCGGGTCCAAACTCCAGACCAGCCTTTCTCACCTGGGGCTCCCCAGAACTCCAGAGTGCCCTGGCAGGTTACTGGCATTTCATGAGAGATTGTGGGGTCTCCCTCAAACACACACACTAAACATCATGTTTTCACCTCCATATTCATAGGATAAACACACATACAAGCTATTGCCTGAGGAGCCCTTTGGCTTGCCCTGGGAACAGATGGGAGAGGCCAGGGAAAGGTCCCACCGATAAGGGGAGGGGCCGGGGCAGGACCCAGCAGCAGCTCAGTGCGCCCCCCCCCCCCCCGTTAAATGGCCAGCAAGGGCCCTCCACGACTGACAGGTAGGTGCTGCCCACTGAGGTGAAGGGATGAGACTGGGGCCCTGGGCAGTGAGCAGAGGAAGGTGGACGTGGTGGGCCACCAGTAGGGATGTGTGAGGAAGCTTGGGCTCAGCTCCATCAACTCTGGTTTGCTCTGCGGTGGCCGGGAGTTCACGTGCCTGGAGAGCACAGCCAGTGCTTGTGGGGCGCTTGCTAGGAGCTAAGCCTCAAGTGGGCCACAAGCAGCAGCCTCTCATGCCCCAGGAATAGCTCCTCAAATGGCAGCTGGGTGCAGGGTACTCAGTCACGGGGGCCTGCCAGGAAAGCAGCGCCCCTCTTTAGCCAGTCAAATGGTGGCTGGTCCTGACACCAAAGAAGGCCAATCATGGGGTACTTGTCAAGAAAGCAGCACCCCCACAACTTCCGTGATAGCAGTGCCCCTCTCCACACTGCCTGTAGGTGTCTTCTGGCCTGCTGCAGCTGCTGTGAAAGACATTTGCTAGTGAAGCCTCCATGGACAGAGGCAGTCTACCTCCGGAATGTGATTCTGAGGCAAAGAAGAGAGGCTGCTGCCTTCCCACAGGCAGACTGTGCTGGGCTGAAAGGGCCTTTCCCCTCTTAATTCATGAAGCAGTCTTTACGGAATGGTGGCAGAATGGCATGATGCATTAATAAAATAAATAACAGCAACAATAACAACATACATTAAATGTTCTGCTACTTCTGAGTGCATGTGCATAGGTTGGACTTGGCATGAAACATAGAAACAGAGCAAGTCAGAAGGGGTCTCCCGGGTCATCTAGTCTGACCCCTAGCTCCAGCCGGCTCCGCTCATGACATACCTTCCACGTGCATGTCCAGCCTATCCTTGGACACCCGCACCAATGGGGCCTGAACGGCCTCTCGTGGAAGCCCATTCCACACCCTCGGGGTCCGGACTGTCAGGAAGTGCTTCCTGGCATCCAAATGGAACCTTGGCTCCCTGCGCTTTGCTCCGTTGGAGCGCATCCTGCCTTCCTCTGCAGGGGAGAACAGGTCTCGACTCATGATGATGGTGGTGGTGCAGAAGGCTGCTCTAGACAGAAAAACTACAGAAAGTACCTTTATTACTTACCTTTAATTCGATCCATAATGTAGTTTTTGTTTTGTTTTCCCCTCAAATGGACCAAACCTGGAACCTATACTATTTTGTGGACTGGAAACTGGCTAAGTTCACATGGTGGCTTTGCTTCCTGCCCTGCACAGGCTGGTCACATGCCGCCTCTTTCCCATAATTGCCAGAGTGGGTGGTAGGTGTGACTTAGAAACTGCCCCAGAGCCCTAGAGCAAACCAGGGGTTGTGGGGAGGTTTGGAAGGTGCCTTTGCTGTCTGCCTGTACCAGGTTTTGATGGGATGGCACAGCACGGCACTGCACGGGCAATTATGGAAATGAGGCAATGTATGACCAGCAGGTGCAGGGTGGGAAAAAACCAGCCACTGTGGCTTCTTTTCCTTCCCTCAGTTGTGCAAACCCAGCCAAGACACCGAGGCAGAAGTTTATGTGACAGGTTTCCAGAGAGTGATCTGGTGTGGAGAAGAAAGCACTGGAGCAAAATCAGTTAAATCATTTTTTCCCACCTCACCTGGGGTGTTTCATTCCTCATACCCAGAAGCTGCCCAGCAATGTGAACTGCTGGGATTGTTTATATGGGATATCCAGGTGCATTTCAGACTTGCATTAATCAAGAACTTATTGCTGAAGAGGCAGTGATGAGGTTGCATCATCTGAGTGCTTACAGACACCAGGGATGCTGGGAGACCATCCTCACCCTCATTCCCTTTGATACTATATCTCTCTGTGTAGGGGACATGCCAGGTGGCTAGGAAAGTCCCTGAAAGAAGCAATGATAATACACCATAGGCCTAGAAGAGGCAGGTTAACCTTTATAACCCAGAATGCTGAGTTCCAAAGAAGAGTCCCATTCATGCTCTGAGACTGAATCTGGATCTCCAAGCTCAGCATTGCTGTCCACCCACTCTGCAAACACACACTGCAGCTCATCAAGACACCAGCCTTGTGTGTTGGTTCTTCACCTCTCAGCCATCCAAAATAATTTGCTCTTATTATTATCGACATCACTGATTATGCCTTCCCCGCAGAAATGTTCGCCATTGCTAATTTTATTGATTTTTTATTCCTGATTCCTAAGTCCAAGGCACTTCTGCAGCTCAGGGAATTTCAGAAGGATAAATACACAATAAATTATGAAGTGCACAAGAGACTATAATTTAGTAATCAAACTCATATAAATGATGACAGTTCATTGTAGTCTTAGGTCACAAGGTCATGTGAACTACTGTGAAAAATGCAAGGCAAAGTTTCAGAATTTACCAACTGAGCTAGATGCTTCCTGTATTATTTCCTGGCAAACCAAAGGTGTTCGTACGCTTGAGCCTGTAGGCTTTTAACATTCCATACCTGAAGGGCTGAATTGAGACTGGGCCTTTTTATTCGTCTCTCTAGACCATCTCAATCATTTCCCTGGCTGTGTGGTGAAGCATAAGAATCTGCTGAGTCCCTTGTACAGATGGACAAATACACGCACACACGCGCGCACACACATGTGGAATAAGGCCCTGTTCTGCCTGTGGAAGCAGCTCTTGAGTGGGGCTCAGCAGAAGGGGGAGTTCCCATCCCACCGCAGAGCCTTGTACATCCCAAAAACACGCTCTATGTGCATAGCAGGATCCTCTAGGGCAGGAAGGATGAACTGGTAAAAGTTGTCTCGCTGCCCCCTTTCACCAGCAGGACCCTCCCTTGGATCTGAACTCTTCCTGGGACAGAAGGTGCCTTGGGAAACAAACAGTTCCTGACAGACACCCAAGAGGAGTTTTCATTTCTGAAGTCTTTCAAGAGCCTTTTGCACCAGTCTATCCTTCATCATTCAAGAGCTCTATTTTTCAGGTATTTAATCATTAATTCAATAGCACTGAATTAAATTTTAGTTGATTGATTAAATAAAACAATTCTTTTGATGATTTATCCATTATCCTGACAGAAGACAAATTTTGCTAAAATACTATGCAGCAGTCTTAGTAGTATTAGCATTTAGTATTGGTTTATGTTTTTAATAGTTTTTAAAAATATTATAAATCACTATATCTTGTATAATTTTGTATGACATTATTGAAGGATGTATACCACCCAGAGAGTCCTGTTTAGGACTACTAGATGCAGTTTTATCAATCAATCAATCAATCAATCAAACAAACAAACAAATAAAATTTATGGAGGTGTGGCAGATGGGAAGTAATGTGAATATTGAGCTGGGAGAAAGCTACAGTGATAATGCAGACATTGGGACCCTGAGGAAGATGAGACGCCACCTGCTGCAGCCTGTTGTTACAGCATGGGGGAAGAGAGCAGAAGGGCCCAGGAATGCCTGCCAGATGGGAGGCCAAGATGCCGAGATTTCCTTTTACCTGTGAGAAAGAGGAGTGGTAGCTGAATGTGCTGCTGTGGTCCTCCTTTGTTATTTCATTAATTCTGCCGGGCACTCAGGACCCGTGTGTACAGGAGGGACTAGGTGTGCTCCATACAGAGTCCCATGTCTATCAAAGGAGCTCTTTATCCCGTCAGCAGCACAGGGAAACACCTGCAAAGTTGGCAGCTAGCATGAAGCACTGTGTGAATTCCTGCCACCACCACCCGGGGCCTCTGCAAACACAACTTGTTGTGGAAATACGACCATACTTGTGGCTGTGGAAAGCAGCATGGAGCTCCATCGGATTCTCCCTTTGCCCCAGCACTTACTGCCTGGAGCCTGCATCAACCCTAAGATCAAATGTCTACCCACATGAAGGAGAAGCCCTTGCACTTTTTCAGCCCCTGCATGATTGAAACCTACATTGCTTCCTCAAGGCACATATCCTTAAATGCTGAGTCACTGGGCAAGATGACCCAGATGACTCACTCACCAATTCCTCCCGTTCCTTTCTGCAAGAGAGATCTAGTACTTCCTAGGGGAAGCTCCCAAATGAGCAGAAACACTAGCTTCAGGAAGAAGGCAGGTTGATGGAGCTCTCTTACATGAAATCCTGTAAATCCAGATTTGCCATGAAAACATGGAACTGCTCTTGCACAAGTGGTAGCGGCCGCTTGTACAATGCAATTGGTGGGGCAGAAGGAAATCAGTGGGGGCATAAGGACCCCATTGTAGTCTGCCATTTACTGGGAACAGGTTCTTTAGACTATAACATCTCCCTCCCTCTCTCTCTCCCTGTCATGTCTTGATGCTGTTATTGCTACTGTCCAGTCAAGAGCTCAAGTGTCTAGATGGAGGAAGCATGGGTTGATTTTTAATTTTTTGGTCTGTTTTTGCTGAGCTCACCAGCAGCTTCCTTGTGGGTCCTCACCTGTGGGCAGAAATTCTAATTTCAGGCCCCACTGCTCTCTGCAGCATCCCATTCCCCTCACCCACCCACCCCAATTATGGAGTTCCCAAAGCAATTATTTCATACTGAAGAAAGCTGCCTCGGCAGTGTCTCAATATTGTTAAGTAAATATTTCTGATCTTTCTGATGATTGCTTCCCTCCTCCCACTAGCAAGGGAGAAGAAGCTGTAAAGAAATGACAAAATATCCAATTGTTTCCCACTGGGTGAAACTTCTAATTTCATGCCTTGATAATCATTCTCTACAGATAGTGCAGAGCTGGAAATTGAATGTAAATAGAGAGTACCTAATCTATAAGGTCATTTGCAGGAGCCCCACTTCCTTCTGGGGAAAAGATGTGATTGATTGTAGTACTAGATGAGGGCAGCTTAATGCTGGGGTGGGACATTATTCAGCACATGAACTCGCCATGAAGGTGAAAGATTCACAGAGCCTCATTTTGGAATGGAGGCTGCAAGCAAGTCCTGGACATGATGATGCAGTAAATGCACACTTGCCAAGGGAGAGGCAAATTTAACACCTGACCTGAAGTCTTTGGGGGCTGCATGAGTTTCCCAATGGACTACAGAACCTGATCTCATTCTGCAAAGAATCTCTGCCGAATCTTTGCCTCTCAGAATGCTTTCTTTCCTCCTCCTCTGAGGTTGCTCTTACAACCTCAAAGAAGAAGCCAGAGTGGTTCTTTCTGAGCTGGCTGTGAGGCCAGGAGTGTGGCAAAGGCAGCAAAGTGGGCACTGGAGCTGTTTGCCAGTGATGATGGATCTAGGAATCCAAAGCAATCTATGGTCCTCAACACTAACTGGGGGGGGGGGGGGGCTATAGAATGACTCTGCCCATGTATTATTTTTCAGTGATGGGTTTCCAGTTTTCCCCAACTATGCCACCTTCCAAAATTGTATTGCCATAAATCGGAGCAAATGGAGATTATTTCAGTTCATTTCACACTGACCATTAAAACCCAAATGGAATTATACTAAAGCTGCTGTCCTATGCATATTCAGACAGAAAAAAGTCCTACAACTCCCAACATTCCCCACTCAGTCATGCTGGCTCAGGAAAGCTGGGGATTGTAGGACTTTTTTCTTGTCTAAACATGCATAGAATTGTGCCCTGGTATATTTGTTGACATGGCACACCACTGACCTGAAGGAAGTCATTATGGCTTTGGGACATTACTTTCCAAGCTTTAGGAATACAGGGATGGAAATTAAGAGAGATTAACCAGTGAGCGAAAGAGTAAAGCACTAATTTAAGTGCCAATGCATAGGTGCTAAAATATCAGGCTGTGCCGGACTATACAACATCTTCCTACACAGCAATGTTAAATTTGGGGAAAGGTACTAGTGACACCAACAAGTGCACACATGGGGGAGAAAAGCACATAGAGTCAGAAACCCCGTTAATTGGTTTCCCTACAGCAGTTCTACTGCTGAGCAGGCAAGATGCCGCCCCATTGAACAAATGGGTTGTCAGTACTTGGGTAGGGATACCTTATGTCAAAACGCTGCTTGAGTGGAAATTTTGCCTTTTCCTGGCTGCTCTTCTCTGAACAAGTAAGACGTTCAAATGCTCTTGTAGAGCAGTGGAGCCTGTGGGGAGTAGATTTACTGCTGCTTTGTCTGATGTTTGTGCTTTCTACAGAATCTGTACATTGGGAGTACATTGTGGGTAAAAAAGTGCCCAATGCCTTGTACTTTCATTCCTGCCTCAGATGGGTAAAATGAACAAAGCAAGAATGGAAGAAAAGTTCATCTTCCAGCTAATTAAAAATGCTGTTTTGACTTTGCATGATTATACCTGAGTAAATCATCAACAAGATGGATCAGTGGGAAAATCCCAACAAATACACATTATACACCACAGAAGCTGAGAGTTTTCGTGTGGTGATCTGTCTACTCATCTCAAGAGGTCAAAAAAAAAAAAAAGCAGAGAAAAACACTGACTAAAACATTTGTGTGAATTTTGACTAGTTCTTCACCTTGCTCAAGTGCCTTTCTGCATGAAATTCTCTAGAAAACCATAGATTTGCAGACTCAGTATTGGAAGAAGCATTAGAGGGTGAACTAAAAGAAACAGTGCTGGAAGATGGCTTGAAAACAGCTTTAATAACACCTACAGCATTTATTGTAATGCTACTCCTTTGTTTTCAGAACAGACCTCCAGACTTTTACAAAGCAAATGTTCAATAAACCTGTGCATATGGAAGAATCAAAAGCTTTTTTAATCCACTATTTTCTATTTAAAATACATACAGTTATTGATGACAGATGGAATATTGGTTACATCCACATTACGAATAGTAAACAGTTTTACAACAAGCTTTCTGTGAACAAACAATGGACTGCCGATATTATACTTTCCAATTTCAAGTCTGCTTTACCTTGGCTTTATGTCAAGTAAGCATATCACATTCTTTTATAAAAGATGTTAAATAAAAACATCTTTCCCTGGTGGCAAAAGTTGAGTAACAAGGGTGCTGAATACACCTCCCTGGGAAAACTATTGTACTAGCATGGTGCCAGAGCAGAAAAAGCCGTTCACCAACTCCCTTCCTAGCACACTAAGGGGTGGCTGATGGAGAAGGTTCTCCATGGAAGATCTTAGTGGTCTGATAGGGATATGGAGACAGGTGGTCCCTCAGATATCCTGGGCCCAGGCTATTAGGACTTTATATGTTAACATAAGCACTTTGAATTGGGCCCACGTGCCAACAGGCAGCCAGCACAGCTGATGGAGGACCAGCGTGATGTGCTTTCTAGGCCTGGTCCTCATTAACAGCTGTACTGCCCTGTTCTGGATTAGCTGGAGTGTGGAGCATTCCCAGCCCATCAGATGAAGTTGGTGCTGTGCCAAGTACCTGGAGGGGCACAGCTGGGAGAGGGCAACCCCCTCCCCCACCCAGGCCTCAGTGATACAAGCCAGGTCGTCACCTTCACCCACAATTAAATCATGGATGAGAGAGCTCTTATTATGTACTGACCTGGCATTTAGCAACAGCACCACAAGGGACATTTAATGGGAATCTTCTAGTTGCAGGAGAGACCAGACATGGGGATAGCAGTAAGACATCAATCCCCGCTTCTCCTTCCCTGGCCTGCCAATCCCCCCACACTGTATCTCCCCCTACCAGAAACTACAGAAATGGGTGCACTCAAATCTACACTGATATAAGTCCGGTAAAAGATAGCTAAAACAAAATAACTGCTGCTTGCAAAAAAAACAACCCTCCCTACTCTTCTGTTCTGCTAGTATTACCTTTCCCTTTCCTTGCATTAGCTCAGTTCTATTAACTTTCTTACCACTTCTCTGTTCTCCTCACATTCCTTCCTTGCATCCTCATGTCTGCTCACAACTACCTTTAAACAACCAGTTACAACCCAATCACTTCCTATTTGCATTACCGACCTCCTTCTACCATCAGCTACTTATGTAAACCTTCAGCAACCTACTTCAACTCCTTCAGCTTACCTTCTCCTTCCTACCTTCACTTCCTTATCTTACTAAGAAAAGCAGAGGAAAGTTGGGGGGTGGGGGTGGAAGAAAAATGAAAAAGTCTCTTGTCTCCAAATGGCAGCTGATCAGGTGCCAAATGCGTGGTGCCCTTTTACATCACCTTTTGGTGGCCACCCAAGAGTGCTGCCACAAGGGTGACTGGCCAAGTAGGGCCCCAGGGCAGAGCGTCCCACTCATGGCCCCACTCGCTTGTCCTCCGTGCCACACCAGCAAGGTGGCCTGCATATCCGCCTGCGTGAGCCTGGTCCCTCTCACTAACCGGGTGGGTCAAGGGGGATGAGCAGCAGCAGGGTGGGCAGCAGCAGCGGGGTGGGCTGGATCCAAAGATTCACAGTGACAGGTGGCCAGGTGGACATTCTAGGTGAACATGTAGACATTCTGGTCTAAAATGGACTGCAACACATTTCTGAAAGATTCCTGTCTGCTAATAGTATCTCTCCTGCTGCTGGTACTTCCTTAAAGAAGACAATGAGCTCAGCCTGGCTGTGTTTGTGCAGGTAGGATATCGCTTTTCAGCACACACATGCATCTTTATATAAATATATCTTGGGCTTCAAAGGAAAGCTTTCATGGTTTCAGCTGCATGCTTGACCAATGCAAAATAAAATGAGGGCATAATTCTTTTGTCAACCTTTGGGAACTAATTAACTACCATCAGCACACTTTTGAAAGAGATAAAGTCATTCTATTAATTAGTAAAATGGTATCAATCAGGATGTACATGCACACAGAGATCTCAGAACAGACACAAACTGAGCTGATAGAAATGGGTTTTCCGAAAGGCTACTAGATCATTCATTCCTCTGCATCCAGGCTTTTTCACCTGAAAATTAATTTTCACATGAATATCTAACCTCAAATAGATGAAGAAAATGCATTTCATACTGAAGAGGCAATAAGTTCATATGAACAACTGCTTGGCTTAATATGAACTGCTATTCGTCTTAGCACTGAGTCTGACTGATTAAAAATATGCCTGTGCGTAAGCAACCCTTCCTCTCTGACACTGGCAAAGCAAATCCTGCAAAAAGAGAGAGAGAGAGAGAGAGAGAGAGAGAGGGAGGGAGGGAGGGAGGGAGGGGACACCAGTCATACTGCATATCCGAGAAACAACCAGGTGTTAACTCACTATGCCAAAAGAACAAGGAGAATCCCACACATCCACAGAGACTGCATTCCAGTTAGCGCACACAAAGTCTACATGAGATAGAAGCTGATCAACAGGGAAGGCCATCATTTCCTCTGTTCGACCTAATAAACACTGTATGATTTTAAATTGAGCAGAACAGAAGCACTGAGCACATAACCCGTTGCAAAAATGGTCACCCAGCAACTGAAGGACTGTTGGTTTATGTACAGATGAAAGACTTGGTCATGAGCCTGTACAGCTACTCGACAGAGCAATCAGCTTTGTGTCAATTATTTGTATGATTCACTTAAATAATTTAGTAGAAGTGAGAAAATGTATTAATGCAAAAATGATCCTATTTGAGAACTGAAAATGGAATGCTCTGCTCTAACCTACTGGAGACCTCTGGACAGTGGAAGCTGACTTACCTCTACCATGGGCAAAGCAAAGTGTGAACTGTGCAGGCCTCCATCCCTGCTCACCTCCTGAATTACTTTTATTCTGAAGGAAGATTTTACCAGTAACCTCACTGTTCTGAGGCAGCATCCAAAACGGCGGCTCCCTGATTGCCTGGCCCATCTTGCTACAAGGCCTGAAGCCTGAATGGGACAAGTCCTGACAAGTCATGTTTTTAAAAAAGAGCCAGATAGCAATGAAAGTCAAGAGAAATCCATAAGGTCTGGATTTCAGTGTCTGCAATGTGCAAGAAATCAAGCCACACCTAGGTGGTTCAAGGTGATTTGAATTTCAAGTGCACTGGAAAAGCTGAGATCTGTGTGCTTTTGCATCTGTCTCTTTTCCTCCCCTCTCACTTCCAGGCCCAATATGGTGGGACAGAGTATTAATACCAGGCCAGGTTTTGAACATGTGCAGTAAAACTAAAGAAAAATGTCTGCAGTCGGGAAAAGTCTCTCTCTCTCTGTCTGTCTCTCTGTCTCTCTCTCTCTCTCTCTCTCTGTTATGTAATCTGGGGTTGAAAGCAGTATCTACCTGCAGTCTCTGCATTTCCAATTACATTCGTATATACCTGTATGCTGTGGACTTTTTAAATTGTTTTTATAGATGTTTAATTCATTATTTTTTAAATGTGTTTTTACTCTGTCAATATGTTTTATTCATTGTAAGCCACCTAGGAAGGCCTCGGCAATTATAGCCGGTCTATAAATATATGTAAATAAATAAATACTGAGACACAAATGTAAAAGTCTCCTTAATGTAAGGAATAATTCTGTTTTTTTTCTGCGTAAAAGGAATGAAGTTGATGGAAGAATATTCAAATGATCTGAAAAAAGGAAATGGAGGGGGAAATCATTACACCACCACCTGATGCTTAAACTTTGGTCCTGATTGTACAAGATTAGGGCTCTACCATGTTTTCCTCTTGAAGACAGCAGTGAGGAAATCCTTGACTACTCAGAGGGCTTGTAGGGGCATTTGCTGCTGCAAAATCACTTCCATGTGTCATTTTTCTCATGTAATTATGAATAAGCAGCAGCTTATAGACAATACATTGGATTACATACTGCATGGGTTCCTGTCGTTGCACAGAATAGGTCAAGAAAACTTTGAGAAGCAAGGATACCTTGAAAATCAAGCTATGGAGGCACCTGAACATGGAACATGTTCAAGGGATGTGTGTTATTTAACAATATTTTAAGAGCAGGTGATTAGTACTCACTGTACTATAATAGGAGACTATGGAACACTTTTTTTTTGAGGTGACAACAAAGGGAACAACAAAGTTTACAGCTTGAGCTGAAACGCTTGTACTCTATTCCCAATCATTCTTTCCCTTTCTCTCCCTGTAGCAAAAGGCTGTCCAGAATGACTGGGGCAGAGAAAAATTACTTTAAAAAGTGGCAGCAGCTAGAGGCCACCTCCCCACCCCATTTCTTGTGGAATGCTCTCCTGAAGAAAATAACAAAGGTACGGGGACTAGGAAAAGATGGTTTTAATTTTTCCAGTTGTGGCTAAAGTTTCAAATCCTAAGAGAGGAAAAAATTGTGATGGGAATGGACACATATGTCTGCTGAAGCAGAAAGGGTAAGTTCATGGCATCCCTATAACACAGCTATCATGATGAGTTAGAGCTTGACATATCACTCATGCAATGAACAGGACAGGAGTATGTTCTTCACACATGATAGATGAACAGACATATTTATTCCTCCATTACATAAACATCTACAATTATGAAAGCAAAATCACACAGACAAACAAAGAAATGGCCACCAGAGAATGCAAGCAAGACATGCAGAAACAATTACAAATGAAATTGTCTAGGAATATAAAAGATGTCTGAAAAGGTCAAGCAATTGTTGACAGAGGAGGAGTGGAAGGAAGCAAATAACATGAGAACTCCCTGAATTGGTCAGCCCAACAATCTATTTCTCCATACACTTTGATTCAAAACGTAATCTCTGCTTAAAGGATTGCAAACATCAACAAAGGCAAAATAACGGACCGTTTCACACTGGAGGCAGTGCGGGGAGCAAGCAGAATGGCTTCTCTTCCAGTTTGCACCATGCTTAAGCTCATGACTGCTAGCTAAGCACAATGGAATTTTCTTCCTTAAATGTTGGCTTCTTTCCCCAAAGCACATCAAAGAAGGAAGCAGAGTGCGGCACTGAACGCACAGACACAACAACCTCCAAGGCCAGCTCCATTGGTAATTCTATCAGTGAGTAAATGCAAACAAGGAGCCCATGAGCTTACATAGTTATCAAAGACGGCATTTGTCACAGAGCTAAGGTTCAGATTGCTCTTTTCACGGGGAGTCCTGTAGGGGAATGCATGGGGATTCATATTATATAATGTGAAAGATGTCCTGGTGTTTACAGATCTCAGCCCTTAAGCAAAGAAAGTAGAAGACCCAGAAAGAAAGAAAGAAAAATCTGCAGTCACAAACAGCATGCCTCTACACACTTGCTAGAACTTTTTTGAACACACATACAATATGAATTTGCTGAAGTAGAAATCATGACGTTCAACTCTCTTTCCTGTGGTTTCAGTAAGGATAACTGGTTTTTGTTTCTTTAAAATTGCACTACATGAGTTAATTGGCTCACCGGTACAATGTTTCTCTGTTATCACTCAAGAATGTTTTTTGAGCAGCAGCTGTTAGGATAACCATCACTGCCTGCATCTTTTTGCATTTCACTTTGCTCTGACAACACAGTCTGCACCCTCCCCGCAGACACACATACTCCCTGCATGCGATCTGCCAATCTGAGGTGAACACTTCATGTGTCTGATGAAGCAGACAGCGTCTGTATCAGCTTACGCATAATACGTGTATTAGTCTCAAAGATGCTACAACATTTCACTGGTTTTCAACCCGCTTGCACAATCTTTCACATGGAATACCAGACTGCCAGTTCAAGGGCAACCACCTCAAGCAAACAAAACCTACAGTAAAAGCAAAATGAAGGCACATTTAGTTTTACTGTATTTAAATCCCTGCCCCTTGAAAAACCTTCGGCTATAGGGTTTGATCAGGAAAACAGTTTACAGGGTCACACCCTCTGCCCAAGGAGATGGAAAAGGAGAAAATGTATTACTAGATAAGAGGACACACCTAACATTTGCTAGTTTAAACAACACATTTGGAAGTAATTACTATAATTTAAATAGAACTTTGATGCATCACACCATTGTGAGGAAGACTGGCCTGGTGACCTGCTTGCCTACTCAGTTTGCTTCAGGTGCCCACAGTTGAAGTAGACCCTGAAGGCTGGAGCTGCTCTCCTCTCTTATGCTGAAGCCGGCCTAAACAAAAAAGGCTGCTTTCAGACAGAGGACCATCCTCTGAGGAAGCTTTAGATCAAGCTCCCTGCTAAAGCAGGACATGCAGCTGCCCTAGCCAAGTGTGATCTGAGCACCTATGCAATAGGATGATGGAGGGAGCGGTGAACACAGGCTGGCTATCTGAACCATATGTGGCTGCTCATGGCTGTTCTTCATCATCCTTGATAGAGACTTGCTTCTTCAGGCTGGAATCAACTGCATTGGTTGGTCAAAAAGCAGGATGGTTTTCCTTCTCTGTGAGGACAGAGAGGAAATGCAGGGGTGGGGGATTCACTGAAGAGCGGGAGTGATATTCCAAGCTTAAGCACTAGTCTGGATGAACAAGTCCTATTAAGTAAGTCTATTGTCATGGGCACTGTTGTCATCTTGCCAAGTCTCTAATTTCCATTCCTAAAAAGAGCTAAGGAAATAGAGATCCTTTATGCCAAGAGGGTGCATCATCACATAACAGGTATCATATCATCAGAACTAAAAATATGGGAAGGGGCTGAGATTAGAAGCAAATTGAAAGGTTTGACCTACAAAGCTCTGCAAATTATTGCTCTAGAGAGCAAGGTACTTGTATTTCCCTGCTAATGTGAAGTTCTTTTCAGCAATGGAACCTGAATGACCAGAAGTAGAAGCTGGTGCTGTTGCTTGGTCACATCTGAATGTTTGCAATTCATCTTCCATTCCCTATTTGAAGATGCCAAGGTTCATCAGAAAAACTGAGCCACCTAAGGACCAACAGGCAAACAAGTTTGCATGTGATCACCACTGACACTAGCAAATTGGAAATCATGACCACCATCTGGGAAAGCTGGCAGAGAAGAAAAACATGAAGAACAGCTGCTGTCACCCAGCTGCAGAAAAGAACATCTTCTAGATTTCAGATCCTCTACCAGAGAGACATGTATAATGTAGTAGGATGCAAAGGAAGGTCCCGTCAAGAGGAGTGCTGGCTTGTTTCAGCTTCTGCCATGTCTTGAATGTGCCCCTTCCATTTAACTACCAACACAGATGGAGGAATTAAAGGGGTGGGGGGGAGAAAAGCTCATTAACAGATGACTAACTGAATGCTCTTCAAAATAGCTGGACTTCTGTTTCTCTGCAAAGCCTCCTTTGTTCACCCAACCATATGGCACATTAATTGGACAGTTCTAGCATCCTCTGATACACCTCAACAGCCTGGAGAACACTGCATATAAAGCTTACACCCTGTTTGAGCAGAGCACAGAAAACAAACAGATTCTGGTTGCAGAAACAACCACAAAAAGGATGTTCTAGCAATTCTTTTTGTTCTTGAGGAGGTTGGCTTTTTTCCTTTAGTCTGACAAAGAGCTTGCTATTTTAAATCTATGATGAATCTACCTGGCAATGTTTATCACTATATCTGCATTTATTTTAATATGTATTTATGGGTCTTTTTAAACAAACAATTTTATTGTTCAAAAATAGCATTTTAAATAAGCAATATTTCATTTCGTGCCTGGTTACAAGTCTCCAAACCAAACAAAGATAAATTAAAATTTCTACATAATGTAAGGTGTGGGGTCTAGATGTCTGGTGAGTTAGAGTTCCACTTTTGAAATGCTACTGATGGATAAATGAGGAGAAAAGAGAGGAAAAAGCTATCCTTCGCTCCCTGATGCCCTCTATGCCTCCTATGCCTGGCCTCACTCCCTCTTTCTCCAGCAGACGGCTTGGCAGTCAGGGTATCTGTATGTTCATATGTGTGCAGGCACATATGTGTGTGTGTGTGTGTGTGTACATACGGAGGGTGATTTTATATTTTAATCTAAGCCTGGGAGTTCAAGTGCCATCACAAGAAGCCTTTCACAAGCTGAGGCCCCTCAAAGCCAGAGGCAGTCTGGCCATGGTTACTCACTTTCTAGTGTCTTGGTTAGTCTCTTTCAAAGGGGCTGCCTTTGAAGAAACATCCACTTCCAGACTGTCAACAGGGGCATGCTGTTGGTCGAAACCCATCTCACCAACATCTCAACTCAAAACAGTGGAGTTAATCTTGAAACAACTTTAGACCAGTGTACCCAAAAGATCTCCTTCTCCCATACGAATCAGCTCAACCTGTGAGATGTTCTTCTGAGGTCCTTCTCCAGGTGTTCTGCCTAGTGAGATGAGGTAGGCAGCTATCAGGGGGACAGCTGTTTTGGAACACTTTCCTCAAACCTATAGGGGAAATACCCTCCTTATCCTTTAGGTACCAGTTTAAAATGTTCCTATTAACCAGAGAAGTGTGAGGATTCTTCCAGGAGGGTGAAAATCCAACAGATGTTCATGATTTCCAGCCCCAGGATTCCAGTTTGCCAAGCTTATACTGGCATCAACTCACTATGATTTGTCTGAGATAGATTGTGGTATGTGCATGAAAAAAACCTTTAAAATGTATGAAATCAGCACCCGAAAAACATGTAGATTTAGTGTTATTTGCATAAAATCAGCCAATTTATGTAAATTGCACAGGAACTATTTTGGTGGTTGGCAAAAAGAGCAAAATAGTGCAATTTGGGCAAATTTTCTTATCTTTGCTTAAAAAAGATTGCACACATCACAGCCCAGTGATGGGAGTCCATGGACTTGGCTTCCCCTGACTTGGACCACTTCCTTGCATTGGATTGGAAGCAAGGAGGAAATTCACTAAGAGCAAATAAACCAGAATTCCTAGTATCAGCTTATCCCTGGTTTTACTACTTGTTTTAATTTTTACATGCTGCTCTACTGAATTTTGCTACTGTTCATTTTGTAATCAATTGTTCTGATTATTTTAAATGTTAATTTTATTGGTGCAATATAGTACTATTTCACTTTAGACACTGTTGGACAAAAGCAACTCAAATTATTTTAATAATCAAACTCAACAAGGCCTTTTGATATCACTTGTCCTGCGGATTATATCCTGGATTTATTCTTCCAGTCATGTTCTCTTCTTGATGGCCTTTTGGATTTCCCCATCCTGAAAGTGTTATCTTCTCAACTTTCCTCAAAGTTACCTTTTTACCAACCATCCCTTTGGTTTGCATTCTGCTGGCTAGTTTTTTAAAATTCCGGTTTGTCAGTGATATTAGCTTCCCAACCTTTCTACTGGCAACATACTCTTGAAGGTTGTTCTTGCTTTGATTAAAAGAATTCGGTACAGAAATGCTAACATTACTTATCTTAACTGTGGCACTAACACAAAACAGCAAGATCATGTTGGTTACTGATCATTTCCATGAACCATCTCTTAGAATACCACCTTTGCCTGTGCATGTTTGCAGCTTCAAAATCCCTAAAGGTGTGACCAGAAATTCAGAGGTAAAACACATGTTTACCTTATATATGCATCTACATAATACCTGCTTTATAACTACTGCTTTTAAGAGTGTTCACAGAACAATACCTCAGTCATCCTTTTTTGTTTTTAACTCACCCGACACCCTGGAGTGATAAATAACTGAAAATCACCTTGTGCACCAGTGGATTGCAACTATCAAACATGATACATGTGTTCATAACATAACACTTTCAAGGAGCACTTCAATGCTGTCTGGGGCATGCTGGGAGTGACAGTCCCCTTTTCTCTCTAAGCTTGCACAGGATCATGTCCTTAGTATGTCAAGTCACTTGGACACTAATAGCCGAGTGTTCAGTTGCTGTTGCTTTAAACAAAGGGATTTTAAATGGAGTCTCACATTGGAGGCTCAACGGAGAGGAGAGGAGAGGAGAGGAGAGGAGAGGAGAGGAGAGGAGATAATCTAAATGAAACTTTTTTTAAAAAAGGAAAGAAAATTGAAACACCAACAAATAATTGAAATCCCAACTCCTGAAGAATGTATGAGAAGGAAATTACACAGGCTAAGGGAAAGATTCTTTAGTATGATTTAGGCCCGCACATACATGGGATGGTTACTACTAGTGAATGGGAAAGCAGTAGTTATGAACAGAGTGCTGGGGTACAGTTTTGGTTCTCACAAACATCAGTGCTATTTCCAGATCATGACACAATATAAGGAAACCATTTGAACCACCTGGGAAAACAAGTGAACATGCAGCTTCTTAGCCTGTTTTCGATAAATTTTGATAAAATTATCAAGGAAGGGGGCCACAAAATACCTTCCGAACTATAATGCTTACTAACAGAGTAGGAATATGCTTACACTGGGAAGCTCAGTTCTGATTTGTTTTTTTTATTTAAAACATTTTTACTCTATATCCATTGCAAGGTCTCTAGATGGCTTACAGAGAATAAAACCAAACAACTGGATCCACGACAGCACTTGAATAATAATATGCAATATATAAAAAATATACAGTAAAGCATTCTAACCATTAAAATGCTGGGCAAATAAAAGGGTCTTGGCCTGGTGCTGAAATGAAAAAAGAGTGGGTGCCAGCGTTACTGCCTGTTTCCTGTCTTATGACTGGAAGTGGACCGACCATGTTGGGGGATTTTCGCATAGCATAGATCTTCCTTCTCTAGGACAGCCTGTGGCTTGCACATTAAAAAAAACACACACCAAGGACATTTGGACAGAGTACATTATTTTGTATATTTTGCCAAAACTGTCACCCAAAAAGGAGGTGGTCCTCACAGTACATAGTTGCTGCATATTGATTTTATGCAAATTTCAGAAAATTCAATCGGATGCCAATTAACACAAATGATCTGATTTTATGCAAATTATCTTAGCAGGGTTTTTTTAATGCACAACATGCAGCCTGTGTTAGAGAAACCCATGAGCTGGCTTGCTTTGCCCCGCAGTAAGGCTGCACTAGTGCAGGGCTGGCAAACCAGAATCCAGGAGTCCGAATCATGAAAATCTATTTGATTTTCACCTCCCTATCAAACTTCCATAAAACAGAGCTGACATTAGTAAGACATACACAAGACAAAGTGCATTTTGCAGTAGCGCCATAAGCAGCAGAGCTCAAGTTAAAATAACATCATGGCTCCATCTGTCGCTTGTATGGTGGTGAGAAAAGGGTGCTGTGCATATGCTCTGTGGAAAATCAGAATCGGTTCTGTTTCACTTCACAGGCATTAGACTCACCTGTGGCCAGATGTTTGGGCAGAATGTCCATTTGCTAGTCCAACATAGGCACCACGTGGGAGAAGCAGCACTTAATGGATCTTGATAGCAATGCAGGCAGCCTAAACATGGCCAATTATGATCAAGGTGATCCAGACATGGCCTCTGTCACAAGTGGTGAGTTATCTCATCATTCAGCAGAATGAGCAGAGACTCCCACAAAAGGGTAGCTCTGTCGGGAATGATAAAGGAGCCAGGGACGCTTGCGTGGGCTGCGCTGTACAGGCTCACTTCAGACCTCATTTTGCTTCCATTTGTTTTTCTTTGCCCTCTCTTCTAGAGGGTAAACAATTCATTCATCCTGTTAAAGACAGGAGCTTCACCAGTAGTGCTTTTGGCATGGGGTTGTCTCTAACTCTGGTCATCTCCCAGCAAAACAGAAGACGCTGGTGGGACAGTTTCCCCTTCTTCCTGCAGTTCCCCACACATGTCCCAAATCTGCTTGGGATGGTTGAGAAATCCTGCACAGCAGATCTGTGGGGAGGGCAGCTGTGGGGGAAGACAGCAAGAAGAAGTCCTGTTGTGTAAGGGGAAGTTTGCCTGCATGGTATTGAATTGATACCATTAACAATTCTTCGCTAAAACAAGATGCCAGGGAAAAATGTCTTATGCCATAACAGAAATATCTGATAATGTATATGGCCTGTGTCTTCCAAGCTCTAATACTGAGAATATAATGGAGACTCTTGAGCTTCAGTGACTGACTCACTCAAGAGATAGAATACTTTGGCAACAGATAGTAGATTGACATTTGCCAGGCACTCTAGGAAGGAGAAATAATTCAAAATACAGACGAAATTCAGGAGGTACATCTTATAATACTGGTCACTGCTCCAACAAAATATGAGGCAAGCTATGCAGGATATGGACTAGAGGTGCTGAAGTTCCCCCTGCATAGGCTTGACCTAGTCTCAGAGTAGACGAGGGCATCTGCAGCTGCAACCAGGAATATAAGCCTTAAATGATATGAGTCACACGCACAAGAGAACGGAGGAAGATAGAAAAACAAACAAACAAACAAACCCACCACCTCTACCACCATCACCACCTTGGAGAGAAACAAGGGAGATTTCCCTTAGCAGTCAAGAAAGTATCTATGGTTGTTGCAGAATGCATGCTTTATTCACTAGTTTGCAAAATAAGCAGATCAAAACCATATAGAAATGTAATAAGTGAAAAAACATTTGACATTAGGTCATGATAGTGACATTACATCATTACAGTGAGCAAAGATCTGTGGCACTGTATAGTACTTAAGCATTTCCTCTGTAAGAAGAACTTTGTTTCTATTTTGTTTTGCTGTTCTATTTGTATTGTCATTGTATTGTGCATATATGGTCTGCAAGTCAGGAATCTCTGTAACTTAGGAAAAACTAGTCCCACTGCAGAATCTTAGGAATTCAAAGTCACCTGACTCCATTGCAGATTTCTTCAGCAGCCCTAGGAGATATCCGTTTCGTGGCTAATACATGGCATGGGAGAAACTTCCAGGCTTACTTTTTCCTACATTTAAAAAAAAAATCTCACAATTTTCCATACTAATTTATAAAAAAAATTATAAATAAATAAATTAGTGAATTTTGGTACATATCCATAAAGAGCAGAAATAAAACTCTCACTCAATCCTAGGCCTCACTCCATTTCTAACTTCAGAACTTTCTAGGAATTAAGAGGACTCTATAATGCTATCATTCTTCTCAAGGGCCTCTTGTATTCCAAAAAACCCTATACTATTACAATCATGTATACAGGTCAAATGCAATTCTAGAAAGTTTCCTTGAACTGACAACAAATGGGAGATGGAAATCTAAATCACAGCGGTAAGTTCAATATTGGCTTTCATCAGGACATTTCTGGGCACTCATTCAAACACCAGATATAGCAATGTTGTTGGTGATATTATCTTTCCTGCAGGCCTTGTGGATCTCTGGTGCTCAGTCCAGTGTAAAAGATGACAAATTGTATTCCAGAACAATGTGATGTAATAAAATAAAATCTTACAATCATATAGATACAATCCTGCTGTCTTGACAAGCAATGCCCAGAAAAGTACTATTACTTGGTCTGGCTGTGCATGTATCTCAGCAAGCAGCACTCTCCACAGTCAGTGGAACAGAATCATGCATAGACATGCATCTTTCACTTTCCAAATAAATGTTTCATTGATGAATGAGAAAAGAAATCTCCGAATACTTTTCTCAGAATTCTCATCTTGAAATCTCCCTCTGAATAGTTGCAGGTGCATTGAAGGCTGCAGCCAGATGCTGGTTCTTACCCATTGCCTCCTACACTCAGAAGGCTGTCCTCCTTAACCACCCCTCCCACCCCCCGCCACCATTCCATGACCATGGCGGACACTGGTCTCTTTTCCTGTGAGAAGCCCCCATCTCCACAAGCAGGTGGGAAATTCCCCCAAGGTCTGCCTGACTGCAGCCAGCTGCCAGCTGGGTTTGGCTGTTCTCTGCCAGCTCAAGGTGAAGTGGCAGGGTGAAGGGCATGTTGCCAAAGGGGGCTGCAGCTTGGGGGGCAGCTACTTTGGAAGGATGCATCTTTGTTAACCTGGGAATATGTGTGTTTTCACAGAGTCCCTCAGGTGAGGTGGCTGGTCCCTCTCAGAGCACCAGGGCGAGCACCAGGGAGGGAGAACACGGGAACAGGGGGTGGCAGAGTGTGCCATTGTCTTGCTTGGAGTCAAAGAAAAAATATTTTCAACTCTTTCAGTGATTTTGATTTCTTTCTTTTTGGGCAGGTTTAACTTATTACTTTTATTTCATGTGGTGGGTTCTTCCTCCCTCCCTCCCTCCCTTCACTATAAGGGTATAGGGCACAGTCATGGCATTATGAAAGGTACAATATCCATAACAAGGGCAAACAATATATTCCTAATAATTCCATGTTTAAGTGACCTCTTAGAATGGAAAGGGGGTGCAGAATCCAATCAGAGGAGAGTGAATGAAAGGAATATAGAGCTGATGTAACCTTTTTTACAGGAAGACTGCTGCAGATATACATCAGCTAACAAGTGACTCAGTGGGAATAATCTATGCAACAGATGATTCAACCATATCTAAAGGTGTAGGAATTTCAATTCACAAATGAATTTTGTTTTTAGTTCAACAGGCCATCACTAATCCTGATAGTCAGTTTCTGATCCTGTTGGAAAAGTATGTGTCACCCCAAAAGTGACTCTCTGGCCATATTTCAAGAATATTTTAGAAAACAGCTTGATATTGCATATGATTATGGGATGCGGGGAGAGGGATTTCAGTGAGATCTCAGATCTGCTCCTGGACTCCTGTATACCAGTTCCTGAGGGTCAAGCAATGTTGAGATTTACAGCTGAGGCCTACATGGTAGATTTTGGTCTGAATGAGCCATGGAGATCATTGTACTGAGATTAGAAATACTGCATATTAGTAGCTTCTTTCCACTTCTGTTTCCACTTCAATTATTTTTTGGTTTCTACATCCAAATCAGAGGCTGTAAGACTGAAACACTGGTAATATCAGCCAATGTCCTAGTTTGCTTGGACTTGCAATTTACAAATAGCCCAAGGCCTGCTGGTTGTTCCTGCTTTAATGTTTCCTTGTTAAATTGTGAGTCTTTTAAAAGTCGGTTTCTCACTGAGTTAAAAGACTATTTTGAAATCAATGAGGTACAACAAACTCATGCTCCATTGAGTGGGAGGCTAGTAAAGCTTTCATCTGGGGCTGAATTATTGCTTTTGCTTCTCATAAACACAAATTTTAAAAGGAACAACAAATAGCTTTAAGTGACAGGTTGAAAACTTTTGTAAGTAAGTTTGCCACCTCTTCAAACGTCCAACTTTGTCAGGAGGGGTAGCATGTCAAATATGAGTTTAATATTCTTTCACAGCACTTAGAATTTGTGTTAACTTAAGTGAGACACATTGGGAAAATGGAAAATAGCCCAGTAAGATCTTGGCATAGCACCTTCAACAAGAAAAACATCAGAACATTATTTCAGTGATTAAAGACCATAGCAACAAGATATTTACTTATCCTGAAGTTACAAACTTACAATTGTGAAAATTTTATTCTTAATTGTATGCTGTTGTTGTGCCCCATCAGAGCCAAATATTGACGCCTATGTTCCTCAGGTTACTCTTTCCTGTCTACATATTGTACAAAAGGCAGTTTTTAATGGAGTTGTAAATAACTAAATAAATATAATGCATGAAGGAAGACTGGCTTCACATATATTCTGAACTCTCAGCTGAATTCCAAGACTTAAGAACAAACATAAGCGAACAGGTTCAAACAAAGTATACGAAAATTGATAGCAATGTAATGTAAAAACCCCAAACCCAGAGCACTGCTTTACATTAATCAAGCATTCTTCAAGCAGATAACAAGGCGGACAGACATGACAGGGTGGTGAGGCAAATAATAAAACTCCTAAACCCATACAAATCTCCTAGCTTTGATTGGTTTCTGGCAGAGTATTACACGTATTTCATACATCCATTGCTTGCTCTTACAATTAAATCATTGCTATAATGAGAGGTGAAACTCTGGGTACATGTAATATAATGCAAAAATCATAGCCATTCCATGAATGTAGCTGTTCTAACATCGTACAGAGCTATATCTCCAACTAATCAGACTTGTTTTTAAAAATCAGGAGCTCTCATGGCAAGTCTGAATACCATAATTTGTCAGCATATTAACCCAGACCAAAATAGATTAATCCCACACTGGTACTCAACTTCATCTTATTCTTATTCCTATTCTTCATTGCGTTTCTATACTACTTTAGAACAGGATTTGGCCCACCACTCTTTAGAGCTGTCAGACCTAATTATCAAGGTTCTTAAGCAATTGTCTCTGCTAACAATCACAATTCAAAGCCTTTTCAGCAAGGGTATCCACTATGCCTTCTCTGCTGAACCCCTTCCTATTGCTTTCTGCTAAATCATTGTGCATCCAAGGCTGGTCATACAGAGCATAAACTGAGCATGTTTGCAGATGACATGACTCTTTACAAAACAAATCCAAGATGAGTACTACCAGCAGTAATCTCATTCCTTCATTATTTGGGGCACACTTTGGGTTACAAAACAAACTATCGTAAGTCAAAGTTGATCAATGTCAATCTATGTACAGTCACTCAAGCCAACTGGGAAAGGAAATTTTCCCCTGTGTGGTTTACTAAGCCTTGGTGAAATCTGCTGGGTTCACATCTCACCCTCACTACATGAACTAGTCGAATACAACTCTCAGCCCTTGCACACACAAATGCACTCTAGCACTGAGCAATGGAGTTAGGGTAAGTTATAATGGCTAGTCAGAATTATTACAGCCAGGACAAACTACTTGCCCAAAAATCTCTTCTTTTCCCAGGCACTTTAGCTTCATCTATCTGCATCACACCTCAGTCCCAGTATATGGTCTCTTGCTGCTTGAGAGGGAAGAGAACACAAGCTTCTACCAGCATATCATGTCTTCCTCTGCCCCCTGTAGCTGCCTGCTCCAGAACATGCCCCTTTTCATTATCCAGCTTCTGCTTGTCTGGGCACACAAAGAGCCCCAAGGCCAGGAGTACTGGAGGAGCTCTTATCCTCTTCTTTCAGCTGTGTGGCCTTCCACACATTCAGGCAAGTGGCTTTTCCACCAAGCTCTGTCAGCTACTCCCCCAGTGCTGAATCCACCACAGCAGGAGAGGGGCTACTGGGGCTCTCCAGAGCTTGAGGAGGCAAAGTAGCAACAGAGGCCCCTCCAGAGGGGGTGCGGGTGGGGACAGCCACTCTTCCCACTCTGCCGCTCGATGCAGGTGCTTCACTCTGCTTCATGAGAGGGCTGGCCCTGCCAACCCTGGCCCAATGGAGCAAGTTAATGATGGGCTTTATCTGGGCAGAAGGACAGTAGCTAAGGCTGCAGAGCGTGATGCTTAGCAGAGGCCAGGCAAAATGTGCAGTCCTGCTTTAATGTAATGCTATGGCTGCTTAACTCAAAATTGCCTGCAGGATGGATGCATCCCTCTTCAGAGCATCGATAGATACACACAGAACAACAAGAAGTAGACAAGAACCCCTTAGAAATAGGCCAGACAAAGCCACAGACCTCAGTGCATCTTTGAGCATCTGTTGGTTAGAGACACTCTTATTTGGGAATGGCGGTAGAAAATACTTGGCTTCTGGTCTGTTTCCATTTCTGTCAGGGCTACATCATCTAGGCTCTGCAGCATACATTTGTATTTGGACAGTAGGAAAGTTTACAGATTCTTTGATTTCTTGGATCAAGGGGGTCCTTTCTCCTGTGCAGCTGTCTTGAAACAGTCCGGAACTAATTGCACTTTTTAAAAAATCAATATCTGAAACTACACCACTTTCTTAGCCAGTCATCAAGTAGATAACCAGCCAGCCAACCACTCACTTTTTTCAATCCTTTAAAGAAGCTGTTGTCTCTTTAACTGTTATCATTTGTAATATCCTCTAAACAATTTCCATTTGAAGGTAACTGGCCCCAAGTGCAGGTATACAGTGGCTACATTCAAACATAATGCTAAGCCACACTGTTCAGTAACCACACACACAGTATGGTATTTTACCCTGTGATCGGGGTTCACAGATTTTCATGGTTTCTATGCATGCATGTTCTCTATCTTCCTTCCAAATGGCAGCACCTAACCCATCAGACCCTGTGGTTGGAAATCCATCCCAGTGTGCACTGCTCCTGCCTGCCTCCCTCTCCCTCATTGGCCCACATGCTTCCCTGGGCATGACGGCAGCTAGTTTCCTTTTCTCTCTCTCTGATGCTCAGAGAAGCAACTGCCTATTGACTAGAGTAGCACTGTTGCTGCAGAACACTAGAGAAGCATTCCCTGCTTCTGCCTGGCCATGTGTCAACACGCAAGCATGCACCCTTGCACACCAACCTCTCCCCCTTCCCCTGCTGCACATGTGCCCATACTTCCTCTACGCACAGGGCTCATACAAGTTGGAGAGAGTCATTTCAGCCTGGCACATGGAGGGCAGCCACATGGGCACTCATGCCAGGGATGGAGAAAGCGCTTCCTGTGAGGCAGACTTTTCCAAAGGTGTCCATTTGGACGTCTGTCCAGGAAAGTTTCCTTGCAGAGTGTTAGGACAGTGTTCGTCCCTGTGGGGGCGGGAGGGGCAGCAGGGCCTGTCGAGAGTCCTTGGGAATGTTGGGCAAGATCAGAGCAGAGCGGAGGGCGGGAGACAGAGAGGGAGATATGGGCTTCTTCGGGAGATTGCCCCAGTGGTGAGGCCTGCACACAGCCTGTGTGCTCCTCATGTGGAAGGCAACCTTCACATGAGGAGACCACTGGTTCCCAGAGTAGGCCAAACAGCCAGCCATTGCAAAGCTCTGCTCCAGCAAAGGGCAGCAACCAGAGCAAAGTGTTCTGCGTCCAAGGTTGCTGGTGCTAGAGGTGGTGTGCTGTGATTTTTCTGCTGCTACCCAGATTTTGAAGCTGCAGCTGGGCATCAGGAAGGCAGCATGTGGACAGAGGGAAACAAGCAGTGTGAGGCAGCCAATCAGAGTGCAGCTGGTTTGAACACAGCAGTTGCTAGGCAGAAGAGGACAGCAAAAAATGCAAGCTGGCATCTCCACTGCAGCTATGGTGGCTCTTGCCGTCAAACTCTATGGCAGAAATAGAGTGCGGAAACTAGACAGATACACTGTAAATGGGTTCACATATAACAACAAGCCATGGCGAAACACAGAAACCCTACAACAAGTTGTTGTTTCTCCATGTGGTTTCATGGAAACCAAATGTACTGTGCCTCACCATGGATGATGGGTTCAGATACAACGACAAGCCATGCCTGTGCAGTTTTCATCATGGCTTGTCAGTATGAATGAACACAGCCAATGAGTTTGGTGACTCTTTGAAAGAAGATGAATGGCAGTATATCTGGGGCTTCTGTTATATCTATTTGTGCTGATATAAGGGAAGCATAATTCAAGGTTCTCAGTAGGTGCTATAAGGCTTCAGCTAATTTATAAAAACTATAATCAGTATTATTAGAAGGATTATAATCAAGTTGGCTCATATTTTCATGTTTGGTGGGAATGTTCAACAATATTCTGGAATATGGTTGCTGATTACTATCAGGAATTTCTTCTTGTCAAAGTACTGGTAACGCGTAAAGTATTATTTACTATTTTGGACCTACTGACCCTGGATAAAGATCTTCTTAGGCAAGTGCATTAAGCAGCAAAGTTCTATTTACCACATGATTTGAAATTACCAAAGCAACCACCAAAACAGGAATGGATTCATGAATTTGGGAGACAATGATCATATATAACATTATTTAGTAAGTGCAGCAAGCCATGAAATCCTAATTTTACAGAAAAACAAAAATATTTTATCACTATGGTTTCAGCTAATTTCCTATGATGAAACCCTTCAAACTTCTAATAAATTCCAAATAAGAGTTTTTCTCTGTCACTGTCACACAGCCACACATGCCCCTTTTAAAGCTATCCAACTTGGCAGCAAATTCCCTTCTTTAATTATCATGGAAAGAAGCACTTTCTTTTATCTGCCCTGATCCAAGGATGACTTGCATTCTAGTATTATAAGGGAAAGAGAAAGCAACATCTCTATCCAATTTTGTTTGTCCCATGCACACTATGGAGGTTCAAGAAATAGTCAGATGAAATTCTTAAACCAGGCGCCATATGCAATCTTGATTTTTCTCAGGAGAAAAATATGTTTCTCTTGCTACTCTGAAAGTAAATGCAGAACCCAAAGCGTATTCCTGCAGCAAACAAAATGAATTTAGATTTCTTTAGAAAGGTTAAGAGCAAATCTTGCAGAGCCACCTAGTTTTACTCATTTCGTGATGTACAACAAAAGGAGAGAAGATGAGGAAAGTGCCACCCTTGAAATTACTTTGGCCCTGTAGTTTTTAACTGTCACAGGCAATTTCTTTGAAATATAATTCCTGATTTGCTGGCTTCATTAAGCTTTTGCAAGTAATTTTAAACTGAAACCACCATTGGTGAACCCTTCATTGATTGATAGAAACATTAGGACACTAATGGAGTGTGACTCATGATGAAATAAGATAGAAAGGTATGAGGGTGGATGCAAAATGATCTCCCTCATTCCTCATTGAAGTTTTCCAGTGCAAAATCACACACTGTAACCTTAAGTTTTTAGCTGGATTTCAATAAGATTGTATACATTTGCAAATGGTTATGCTTTACATTAAAACACACACCAAGCTTCAAACCAATTTAAAGTTTCGTTCTCTGATGCTGTATAAAAAATCAAGAACAATTATATGTCCATCTGATGAATGATTAACAATGACCTATTAATGTAATAACAAGCCCCACTCTTCTTTGCATTCAAATAGAAATAATAAGAAGGAAAGGCTGGGTGAGTTTGAGGTGACAGACTATGCTTTTAAAGCATGTACATCTCATCTCTCCACATGGTCAAGTCAGTTCACAAAATCTTCTCAAAAGCAGTGGGCTGCCTTTGAAAAATGTTTGGAATTTTAGCTGGTGCAAAATGCACCTGCTAATGTTCTGTCTAGAACCAGCTGGGGGAACCATTAAAGGCCTCTGTTTGATCTACTTAACCAGCTGTCAGTCTATTTCCAGGCTCAATGCAAAGTGCTGGTTAATCACCTTTGAAACACTTAATAACATGGAACCAGGACAAGGTGTTGCAACAAAGAATTTTACCCTACACAGAAAAAGAAATGGCTGATGTTCAAGCTGGATTTTGTATGCAAGACGCATATCACAAACATACAATGGCTACTGGAGTGCAACCAAGATTTTCAGAAGATCTGTCTGTGCTGTACAGGCTACAGCAAAGTCTTTGACTGTTTGAATCACGAAAACTTAGGAATGGTTCTGAATAGGTGTGCCTCAGCACTTGAACATGTATAACCTTTATCATGGACAAAAAGCTCCTGTTATGACAGAATATGGAGGAAACACAATGGTTCCCTATAGGCAAAGGTGTCAGACAACGATGTATTTTATTTCTCTATCAATTTGTATGCAGAACATATCTTAAGGAAAACTGGTCAAGGATCAGAGGGAGAAGGAGTGAAAATTGGTGGAAGAGATTTAAGATATGCAGATGATACCATATTACTGGGATAAAACAGTGATTGCTTAAAACACCTCATGATGAAAGTAGAAAAAGAAAGTGTGAAAGTAGGATTTGAGCTGAACATTAAGCAAACAAAAACCATCACTGCAAAAGAATTGCAAAACTTCAATGTCATTAATGAAGAAATTGAAATTGTAAAAGAGTCTGTATATTTTGGCTCAATAATCAATTCAGAGGGAGACTGCAGTCAAGAAATTGAAAGAAAACTTGGAAGGTCAGCAGTGAAGGATCTAGAAAAGACTATTAAGTGTAGGAGTGTTTCACTGGAGTCCAAGGCCAATATCCTCCACATCATTGTTTTCCCAATCACTAATTACAGGTGTGAAAGCTGGACAATGAAGAAAGCTGACAGGAAGAAAATTGATACATTCAAAACATGCTACTGGAGGAGAGCTCTCTGAATGCTCTGTACCAACAGAAAGATAAACAAGTGATTCGTGGATTAAATCAAGTCAGAACTTTCCCTGGAACAACAAAAAGCAAAAAGAAACAAAACAAAAGCAAAGCAAACAGCAGTGGTTGCACTTTGGACACATCATGAGAGGGCAAGCCTCAATGGAGAAGACAATAATGCTAGGGAAGGTTGGAGGTGGAAGAGGAAAACTAACTCTAAGATGGATTGCCTCCATTAGGGAAGCCACAGCCCTGAGTTTACAAGAGCTGTGCAGGGCTGTCATAGGTTTCGAGGGCTTTTATTTATAGGACTTCCATAAACAGGAGATGGCTTGATGGCACATAGCAGCAGCAGTAGCAACATATAGATACCCACACTTTAAAAATGAAACCAAGAAATACCACCAATACAACAGCAGCACCAATGTAACCAATAGATTAATACATCAAGAAGCTCTATTTCTCAGTAAGTACTGACTAGAGCAAAGTTTACATGTCCAGATAAAGGCCTGTGAGGCAAGTCAAAGAAGTCAATATTAAGTTTTCTAAAAATCACATTACTATTTGATATCTGCAGTGCAAAACACAACTTACAAAAATCCAGGCACAGAATTAAGGCCACATGAGCCATTATGGTTAACTACACTGAAATCCACTGAAAATTGCACATACAGTATCACATTCCACAACTGAATAAATGCATATTTCACTCATGTACTGGCACAGTCACTGGGAAGGTGTGATTGTTCAGACATGGCAGCTACTCATCCACAGATTCTAAAGCAGACTTTAGTGAGGACAGAAATCACCTCCCCATGTTAATCCTAATAAAGGAAGAACCCAAAGGCCCCATGCTGACATTGCATGGCTTCCCCAGCCCTGCCCATCATCCACGCACTAAGCATGGAAATCTGCAGAGTCTAGTCCAGAAAAGCCACAATAAGGCTCACACAGAGGTCCTGCTTGCATAAAGGGCTCCCCCTAGAGGCATTCCTGCTCATTGCATGGATGTCAGCAGCGGAGACGCCTTGGGATGGAACCAGGGACATGACCCGGCTTCTACCTAATCGCATGATGGAGGCTACAGCGAAATACAGATGGGCTAGCGTCTCAAGGGGAGTCTGCACTGATCTAATAAGTGCATCAGAATGCCCTGGCATACAAATAGGGGCTTATTACACTGAGAACAATGTGCAAGCTATCAGCAGCTCTAAATGGCTGATCAAAAAAATAGAACAGAGAAATTGCCAGCACTGCTTTTACAGGGGAAATTGGAATGTAGTGTTTAGCACTAATAAAAGAAAAAAGGGAAAGTGCACATTAAAAGGAATGAGGCCTTCTATGTGGAAAAACTACCATATCCATGCAGAGCCTGTTACTGACTTCAAATGAGCGGAGTTTGAAACTCCTCAGCCGTATCATTAACCTACTATGTGGGTCTGTTAAGCAAAGTATCTTGCAGGACAAGGGCCTTTGCTGTTCTAAAGAAGATTGCCATCAAAATAATAATAAAAATAATAAACCTCTGTACACTCAGTAGCCGCATGTTTAATACAGATAGAGCAAAAACACTCAAAATAGCTTGCACTCCCCCACTAAATGGAAAATATTAGCTTAAGGAACAACTGCTGTGGTGCAATTTCACAGTTGATGCCCGGCAAATAATCCTCTGTAAAATGGAGATTTTTTTTTTTTTGAAGGGCACAACCTGAAAGTGATCTGCAGGGGCAGTGGTGATACAGTCTGTTGCTTCTCAGTAGGAAGGGCTACCAAGTCACGTGGCCCAGAATGAAGCCAAATGCTGCTCAGTTAGTTTTTTTAAAGGGAAGTTCTAACGATTTCAGTCAGAAATGGTAAAGCAGTTCCTTCTTTTCAGATGCGTCTAGGCTTAAGTACAGATGGTGATGTCACCTGGATATACATAATTGTTGCTAAGTGCAAGGTTTGGGGGTGAAATAAAAGAACACTTGCACAATCCATTTAAAAACTTTGATTCCAAAAAAGAAAACAGTGCCACAGTTCCTAAACTCCTTTAATGACACCATTTTAACTGCTGCCTCATCAATTGTTTAAGAATCATGCCAGGGGAGGGAATAGTCCCTCCGAGATGCTGTTGCACATGCGTTGCACAAGCAGACCCCTGTGGAAATGGTAGCCTTCCCACCTTTTTACTAACCATTTGAAGGCCCACACCTGGCCTGACAAGATGCCCCCTCAAATTTATCACTAAAAAGCTGTCATTGATAGCAGAGAGATTGCACCATCTCTCTTGATGTTGCCACCACAAGTTTTATTATGATCAGATTATAAAGGCAACATCTGGTCACTCAAATTTAATAATCTTACATCTACAGTAAAAGGTGGGTCGATGAGGAAATATGCAGAGAAGTGAGGCATTGCAGGACGCAGGCAGACAGTTGTGCATCTCACTGCTGTGGCTAGCTGCCATTTACATTTCTCTCAGAGCGCCCAGTCCAGCATTGCTCTGGGGAACTCTGTGACGTTAAAATGGGCACCAGCCCAGAACCCATTTTTAATGGGGAGGGCACAGAGGAAGCATTAGCAACAGCCCTTGCTACCAGGCCCTGGCATCAGATCTGCATTAGAGCAGCAGAACCACACCCAGGCTCTTCTACTAGCACAGGGGTCTCAAACTCGTGGCCCGCGGGCCACTTGCCGGGACGGGTGGGGCCCGGGGGAGGGGCCCCGCGGCCTTCGAAGCACCAGCGGCGCCCGGGCCGGCCTCCGGGAGCGACTGACGTGGGATGAGCGGCCCACCCCACCGCGGTGGGTGGTGGAATACTTGATGCCGCCCAGCCTCACCCAGACGCTACTTCCAGCGGCCCCCAGGTAAGTTGAGTTTGAGACCCCTGTACTAGCAGAATAGCAGAGTAGCCATTCAGCATGTGCCTTAGGATTCGGTCCCTGCAACCTTCAGATAAAATGTGGTTAGGTACCAGGGAAAGACCCTGCTGAGATCTTGGGAAGTTGCCTCCAGCTGAGGTACACAGTGGTGAGCCAAGTGGACCAATGCACCAATTCAATATAAAACAATTCCACGTATCCAAATATGTTTCTGAAGTAAGCAGCTAATTGACTGTCATAACGGAGCAGACTCATTGTTCTATATTTCCAATAAATCATTTGCACTGGCTGTATTTTAAAGAATTATCTCTATCTTTCTACATGTCAAACAAATCTAAAACGGAAATCTCGATATTAATAGCATTTCAACATCACTGTTAAAGCACTGCCTTCCCTAGTTCATTTTTTAAAAAATGTACAATAAATTAAGTTTGGGGAGATTCATCTTTTTAAAGATTATTTTTCATCCCCCAAAATGAAGACTGCATGAGATCACACTTTCAAATTCATAACTGTTAAAAGCCTCCTCTGCCTTCCCAGTCCTCCTGTCTCCAAACTAAATATATAAAGAGAGACTTTAAGGTAATTAATTGCAATAGTCTGCCTTCATGAATTTCAATGCCTGCACAATTCATTTTCCCACAGACAGCAAAGCAAGGAGGAGATCTCCGGCTGCCAAGGTGACAGGATTCATGAGAAGACCTGCTCAGGACTAATGAGGAGTAAGGAAAGAAGGCTCGCTGGGGCTCTCCCACGAGGACTGGGCTTTCAATCACACACCATCATTTCTGCTTGTCAGTCCATGTTGCAGTCAGTGTAGAGGATATTAATGGAGCAAATGAGCACTGTGGATTGAGTGCAGACTTGCTTTCTTTTTCTCTTCTTTTCGGTGATGCTCCGTGGAAATGATACAAAACACCCTCATCACTTTTGTTAACAGTCTAGCAATCGATTCTGCTCCTCTTGGGATTGCTTCTAAGGGGCTATGAGGTCCAAACCAGCACAGCACCCACACTTACTTGATTGTGGGTGCATTCATTATGTGAAGTTTATATATTTTGTCTCAAATGTATCCCCAGTGGACATAAGCCCATCTTCTCTTTGGCCTAATCATGTTATTATTTGCCTGGAAGGGCTGTGAAATTAAAGGAATAGGTGTTCCTGAGGGGCAGAGATGTGTTAACAAATGGAAAATCTACAGATCAAATTTGTATGCCCCCAAATGACAGAAACTGAAAGTCGCTTTCTCCAAGCTAATGCACTACTCTAAGAATAAGGATCGGTTTCTACTGAGTTGTTTTCTTCTTCTTCCCCCTGTTGTTTTAACTAATAAATGGAGCGCCAGTGTGGTGTGGTGGCTTAGATGGCTGGACTGAGGACCTAGGAGATCTGGGTTCTAGTCTTCACTTGGCCATGAAGCTCACTGGATGACTTCACTGGGTCACAGACTTTTAGCCAACCTACCACACAGGATTAGAAACATAGAAAGAGTGAGTCAGAAGGGGCTTCCCGGGCCATCTAGTCTGACCTCCAGCACCAGCCGGCTCTGCTCACGACATGCCCACCATGTGCATGTCCAGCCTATTTTTGAACACCCTCACTGATGAGGCCTCAATGACCTCCTGTGGAAGCCCATTCCACACCCTCGGGGTCCTGACTGTCAGGAAGTGCTTCCTGGCATCCAAATGGAACCTTGGTTCCCTGAGCTTTGCTCCGTTGGAGCACGTCCTGTCTTCCTCTGCAGGGGAGAACAGGTCTCTACCCATCTCCATGTGACTGTTAAAATGGGATTGTTGTTGTGAGGATAAAATAAAGCTGTGTGAGCTGCCTTGGGTTGTTCACAAGAAAAAAGTCAGGATATAAATGCAATGTATTGATAATTCACACTGCAGATAAGCAGCAAAGAATCCTAAATTGAGAGCTTACGTGGCACACACTTTAGTCTGAGTCCTTTGGTGTTCCTTGGGACATTTGCCGCATTAGATTAAAATTGGCACCTCTGGAAATATAGTTGAGGGATTCCTCACTCTTTTGCCCATAAGAAGATAGTACAAATAGCTCCTTGTTTAACTTCATAGAGCACAGTTCTGCCTCATCATATGAGAAAACAGTGCTCCCTCCATCCCTGCAGGATGTGCCCACACATGTGAACAAGTGAAAGGCAGGCACCAAGTCTCCGTGTGCAATTTCTTAAGAGTCACAGAGATGGAGTTTCATCTAGTCCAACCCTCTGTTCAGTGCAGGAAATCCAGGTCTGGAGTTTCCCCAATACATGGCTACTCAACCTCTGCCTACCCCACCTCCGGGCAATCAGTTCTGTTGTCAAGCTCCTCCTTCTGGGTAAGACATATCACTTACTGTTCAATCAAAAACCACTGCCCTGTAATTTAGGTCCATCAGACCTAGGGCTGCCCTTTGGGACAACAGAAAAAAGTCTACGCCTTAGCCTTTTGCCTCTTCATGGAAGACCCAGGGCACTGTTGGAAGTGCTATTGGTCTAACCCCTTTGTTTTTCCAATATCAGACTATGAAGGCTGATATCAAAGAAGATACTGACACATCCGATAAGTGAGCAGTGGCAAATGGGAGCAGTACTGCGCTTCCCAGCTTCCAACTCTGGCTTTCCTCCCCATTAGTTGAATGGCTAATTTCTGTAATCCACCTTGCAAGAAGCTGTCCTAAAAGGCAGGGGTTAAGTACATAAAACAGGCAATGGTCTTTATGGTAAAAGTGCACAAGGCTGCCATGAGAAAAGTTGGTGTGGAGAAAACCTTGCAAAAGTTAAATACCCAGTAATGTGTAACTCCCTGACTACAGAAGCTGATATACAGTGAGATAATTACTGAATACCCAAGAGAGCCCAGAGAATGGAAGCCATACAGATGCTGTTTACTAGTTCTGAAGTACAGGAGACAATCCATCACCCATATTTTAGCCACATAATTATCTTGTATGTGGAAAACTGACACTTTCCAGAACAGGGAGGAGAGGAACATACAACCATCCATTACAAAAGAAACAAAACGCCATCTTCTGTCACCTCTTCATGCCCATCTGTGATAACAAAAGTCATTATGAAAAGGTTGCCTGTGCTGCTTGTACATAAATCAGCATCAAATGCAGCTGTAACCTCCACCAACAACAGCACTCAGCACACCCTAACAACTGTATTGGCACCTGATTACTGAACAGCAGGAGAGTTTCAGCTGACATTTATTAAATACTGATATTTTCCATACATTTGGTGGTTTATGACACACATTCTCCTCCTGTTTTTTTCCCTCTCTCCCCAAAAGAAAATCAATGTTCTTCTCTCTCCCTCTCCTGTTTGAATGTTCTGTCCTTGGAAAGCCTTTTTCATTGCTTTGTTAAAACATATCAGATGTGCCTTCTCTTCTGACCGCAATATTCAACAAGACAACAGCCCTGGAAGGTAATTGTAGCACGCTCTTTCCTTTGGTGGCATCAAAGGACAGCACTACTTTTGCCCCCCCATCCCCCCAAAAAACAAAACACTGTAAGGCTGCATTTAAATATTCTTTCAATAAACTTGGCAAATCATATTCTTACTGTAGCTTTCAAAAATATCTATGAAGGAAAAAAGGAATACATTAAGTGGAGGATCGAACTAACATCTGTTTCCTTGTCAGATGAACTGATATCTTTCATGTCTCTTTCTTTCATTTATCTCTGGAGGCATGGAAGGGGAAATCAACCCCCTTTTTAGGAGGCTTCAGTGCTTTAATTTTTCACAATTTCTTCTAATCTAAACAATTTTCCAATTGATGCTACTGAATACTCCAATTTGTACTCCTGTTGAGTTTTTCAATTGAGAATTCCAAAGTGATTCACAAACCTAGAAATATAATTTAGTAATGGCTGATTATGTGTCCTCTAGTGGCTTGGGGACACCATACGGGAAGGAATTAGAATGTGGCTAATGGCCTTTCAGGTAGTATGGAGGACCCCCCCCCCCCATTTTTCCTTTTGGCTAGACTTTCACAGGGAGGAAAATGTTTCCCTCTCTACTTTCTCCACACCATGCATTCTTTTAAACATCCTCTATCACATTTCCCTCTACTCGCCTTTTTTCTAAGCTGAACAGTCCCAATTGTTGTAGCTGCTCATTTTTGCTGCCCTTCTCTGTACTTCTTCCAGCTAAATAATGTCCCTTTCCAGGTAAGGCAACCAGAACCAAATACAATATTCCAAGCGAGGTTACACTAAAGATTTCCCAGTGTGATCACACCAAAACATGTCTTGCCCTCCCTTTGTAACTCCGTGACTGTGTGCAAGGACTGACTTCTGTGCACCACACCTGCCAAAGACAGTCCTTCATGAGTTATTTCCTTTCCCAGCCCTACAATCCTCCTTTGCCATGCCTCTCTCTACCTCCCAGTTAGAGTTAGGGATCCAAATTCCCTGGCATTAGTCGCAACTTCTGTAACTCCCTTTGACTCCATAGTGCGGCTCCTTCTCACCCAGAATTATCAGGCATGTCCACAGCCCAGCCCTCTGTAGTGCGGCAGCCCTCAGTTCAGAGCCTGAGCAGATCTCTGAGCATATTTTTCCACAATCTGATCCCTGTGTGTAAGTCACTATGCCATCCAATTTATAATCTGTTTTGCACATTAGATATGCCTCCGACTGTGTGAACTGATTAAATCAATAGTAGAGTTGTACATACCCCATCATTGCAACAAGCTAATTCCCCATGATTGATCATTTGTACATTTGACTTCTTGTGCAATCGATAAAAATCAGTTTCCTCTTTGAATACCACCCCCCAGGGGGATTGCATGAGAAAAAGAATGAGAGATACGGGAGAATCTGTGCTACTGTCAACATTCAAAGTTCCCTTAGATGGGTGCATCTCAAAGCATGTGCCTGGAAATGACATTTGGGAACAATGCTTTATTGCTTATTTATAGGGTAGTCTATATAATGCAAACCACGAATACATCATCACAAGGCAATGTGAGCAGGAAGTGGGAAAAACATATCTTTCTTGGGACAAATAATGCTGTTTGAGTAAATGCCATTACACTGCCAAGGAAGAGCTGGCATGGAGGAGAAGAAAAATTGGATCCCATTCAAACCAAGTAACAATGGAGGGATCATTGCTCCAAAAGACATTGCACTTACATCTTAGTTGCAATTATGACTCAGTGAAATCAGTGGGATAACAGAAAACAATGGGAAATCTAGAGATGCTACCAAATGTTGTAATTAGTTAGCTCATTAGTCAAAACTTGTGCATTTGCAATGCCCACTTTTGTAGCAAGCTGTTTTACTGTTGTTAATCCAGAACAGGTCACTCACTCTGGAGCATGCAGAGTTCGTACCTGAAATATGTCATTTCTGTGCATGTGCTGAATTGGTTGGTTTAAACCATTTTTTTCAGGATGCAATGTGATAACATCATTTTAACCTTTAGGAAAAGTTTAAACTCTTTCTACAAAACAATCACATTAGAAGAAATACCTCCATATACCAGTCCATCTTTCATTCTGCTATAAAATAATTGGCAACAGCAAGTAAAGATTATGCAGAAAAGCCACATGGAAACAAACAATCAGAAAGAGGTGCAGGAAGTTGTGATGGAAGAAGTCATGACAAGCTATAGCTCCTAAGATGCACACAAGCATATATGCATAGAATGAGACCCCAAATTAAAGGACAACTGTCCAAGGCTACAATGATCGATTTACTGCTATAAAGAAATTGCATATTTATTTGGGGTATGTTTGCCCATCACTAGTCACAACTAACTTAATTTCCATTAATTTGAATAAGCTGTAAGTCTATGACTGAGTTGTTTTGGAATGGAGTCATAGCTTGAAAAGGCATTTCTGTTACCTGCCTGCAGCTATACACTGAACTAGCATGTTGAGTCACCTTTGCTAAGCTGGAATGGTGTGGGTCTGCAGTGAGATGGGTGACCACATGTGGAAGCAGATGGCTTTATAGGCTCCTTCCAACTCCACAACTTCTCTATTCTGTCTCCCATTCAAGTTTTTCTGAGATTTCTCCAGAGAAAAAGCCTCTTGGTTCTTGACTAATGCCATCAAGCTAACTTGGATTCATTCTGATTGCCCATATATTCTTGAATTGAAGCATTTATTATCTTGATGCAGAAGGATTCTTCACAAGGCTAAAGCTGATTATGAGCTGAGACTTGCAAAGAATGCCAAGAGCAACAAAAAGGGTTTCTATCCTTATGTAAATAGTAAGAGGAAGGGAAGACAGGGAGTGGGGCAGCTTAAAATGGAGGGAGGGGATCTGGTAACTGATGTAAGAGAACAGGCCCAGATGTTAAATGATTATTTTGTTACTGTATTCTCCCCAAAGCAGGTTGGGGGAGATCTAACTGGGGGGCCAGATGAGGTTGGGGTTATGGGGCACAGATTGGAGTCACTTCCCTAGAAGTTGAGGAGCTCCTTGGGGCCCTGAACATTACAAAAGTGCCCACTCCTGACGGGAATTGGCAGGGGTACTCTTGCATCCATTGGCCTTCTTTTTTGAGGCCTTGTGAAAACCAGAAGTACCAGAGGACTGGAGGGTAGTGTCAGTGGTCCCAATCTTCAAAAAGGGTAGCAGAGGAAACAAGGTGAATTACAGGCCAGTTAATCTAATATCCATTCTGGGAAAGATGATGGGAAAGCTTATAATAAGAAAATGTCTATAAATGCTAGATAGGGAAGGGGAGTTGGCAGCCATACAACATGGCTTCCATAAAAATAGGTCCTGCCAGACGAACCTTGTGGAATTCTATGACAAGGTGGCTAGATGGAAGGTGGATGTGATTTCCTTAGATTTCAGCAGGGCCTGTGACAAGGTGCCTCATGATATCCTGGCTGAGAAATTGATGAGCTTTCAGATAGAGTGATGCACTATCCAATGGATTAGCACATGGGTGATGGACCACAAGCAGAGGGTAACTATCAGCAGAGAATCATCAGAATGGCAACCAGTGACAAGCAGTCGCTCAAGGCTTAGTTCTTGGATTGATTCTGTTCAACCTCTTTATCAATGACATGAAGGAGGGGGTACCAGTCTGCTGACCAAATTCACAGAGATACTAAAGTGGGGGTGGTGGCCACAACTGGGAGTAGGTACTTCAGATCCCAAAAGATCTGGACAGACTGTGGAAGTGGGGGAGGGACAACAGGATTGTGTTCAATGTGACAAGTGCAAGGTCTTGCACTTGGAACTCAGGAATAGGTGTCACAAGTACAGGAGGGCAGCACTTGTGCAAGGGACCTTGGGGTACTTGGGGTACTAGCAGGTTAAACATGAGCCAGTGGTGTAACATGACAGTTAAGAAGGTAAGCACCACCCTTGGATGTATAGTCAGAAGCATGGCTTCCAGATTGAGAAAGTTGTTAGTACTGATCTATAAGACTCTGGAGCACACACAACTGGGGTAATGTGTCTAATTCTGGGCTCCATTATAAGAGAGACATAGCCAGGTTAGAATCAGTACAGTGTAGGGTCACAAGGATGTGAGTTTCTTGGCCATCATGAGAGATCACAGCTCTCTTTCAGCTGCACTGGCTCCCAGTTGAAGTCCAGTCCCAATTTGAAGTGCTGGCATTGACATTTAAAGCCCTAAATGGCTTGGGTCCTGGTTATCTGAAGGAGTACCTCATCCTGGGCCTTAAGATTATCTTTTTGAGTCCTTCAATGGAAGTAAGGAGGGTAGAACCAGAAGGGCCTTTTTAGTTGTGGCACCACATTTATGGAATGAGCTTCCCAAAGAGGTACACCTGGAGCCAACTCTTTTTTTCGGTGCCAGGTAACCCCCTTTTTATTTTCCAGGTATTTCAATTTTAATAATTATTTTTTTAGTTTTAAACTTGTATATTATTACATAATACTGCTGTACCTAAGTGCCAACCTCTATTACAGTTGCTATTAGCTTGTTGTTGTTACTGAGGTTGATTTATTGGTTTTACTGTACTAATGCTTGACTGTTATATGGTGTTTCTGTTTTTTGTTTATATTTTCCAGCTGATGGACAGAAACAGCCCCACCAACAAATGATAAAATAAGAATAAATAAAAATAACATTTCACACATTTTGCACATCGCCAAACTTCCCAAATTATTGTCCTTCCAGACAAGAACTTTCTGAACTTGCAATTCATCTGTAAACTAAAAGGTCCCCCACAGAACTTGGAAGAGAAATAAACAAGAGACTCCCATAAAAATCAGTGGGGTTACCTCAACATCCAGGCCTGTGATCCATGTTGCCTTCATAGGATTCATGGCTATACATAATTTATATATCAATCTAATTTAGCTATCAATCTTCCGGCCAAAGGCACTGCGTAGGCGCAGCACCCATATATGTGATGCACAGAGGCCACGAAGAAGAATGAATACTAATACAGTAGCACCAGAGAGCTTGAAGTAATGCTTGAGTAAAGTATATTAACCTTATACGGGCAAAGTGTAAAACACTACATATACACATATATGCAAATACATACTGAAGATTTAATGATGACAATTAGATGTATTGCATTTTCTTTTTGAATTCATATCTAGTATTATGATTCTTTATTCATTCATTGGATCCATTTAATGATTCAACCAACAAGCTAACCATTTGGGAACATGTCTGACCGAAAGGCCTCTCACTGTAAATAGAATTTTTTCCACAACTTTCCACCGTTGAGCTAAAATAAGGGAAGAATATTGGCTTCAAAATGTACTGAATTCAGATGCTCTGCTTGGAACATATTATTTTCCACAGCAGCTGTCAAGTGCAAGGTAAAGGTTGTTATGCACTGTCCCATATAGCATCACAAAACATGACCATTCATTTGCACTCTGTTTTGTAAATGTAAAACTGTTAAACACTTAGTGTACTGTTAACACCTAATCTTGGCTTAAATATATAGTGACATTTCAAAAGTGATACTGAAATGAATAAAAATGTGCTGTCTATTTCAATTCACAATCCTAATAATCCCTTTTCATTTGATGGATCTTCCCCCACTCCTTTGGCTGGCTCTGCCTCTGTTATGAATTTATTTTACTAGGCTGCAAATATTTGTTTCCATGTCAGCTTCTCTGTGCTTTTAGGCTTGACTACCTAATAAAATGCACAGCTGTGTACAACCCAAGGTATGATTGAGGCTTAAAAATGGTAAGGATCCAATAACAGCAACAACCACAATTGTAATAACAGCAATAATAGGAACAACTTTAAAAAGCGTAGCAAGGAAGATAAATCAGGCTGACAAGCAGGATGGCTGAGTTAACTTGGATGCTGATCTCTGCAGAGTTTTGCATAATGTTACATTTCAAGCACTCATATCTGCTGCTTCATTGTGCAATGTCTGGACCCATAAAATCACAATTTCTGCTGCTTCCTTCTAATTTCTGGAATTGTGCTAGAATGAGCAATTAGGTAAACTGCTTACCAGATCAACCAACCCAGTGCTGATTTCAAGTGAACTAGTGACCAGCTAGTGCCCTGGTACTCCAGTCACACATTCCACAGCAATCAATGGAAGTTGCAATAAGATTAAGGTTTTGATTTGAAAATGTTCTGCCTAAACATAGAAACAGAGTGAGTCAGAAGGGGTCTCCTGGGCCATCTAGTCTGATCCCCCAGCTCCAGCCGGCTCCGCTCACGACATGCCCACCATGTGGACGTCCAGCCTATCCTTGAACACCCGCACCAATGGGGCCTGAACGACCTCTCGTGGAAGCCCATTCCACACCCTCGGGGTCCTGACTGTCGGGGTCCAGTGCTTCCTGGCATCCAAATGGAACCTTGGCTCCCTGAGCTTTGGAGCGTGTCCTGCCTTCCTCTGCAGGGGAGAACAGGTCTCTACCCATCTCCATGTGACATCCCCTCACATACCTGTATGTCGCCAACAGATCCCCTCTGAGTCTCCTCTTCTCCAGGCTGAAGAGACCCAGTTCCCTCAGTCTCGCCTCATACAGCATCCCCTGCAAACCAGCCACCATCCTTGTGGCCCTGTGCTGCACTGACTCCAACCTGGCTATATCCTTTCTGTAATGAGGGGCCCAAAACTGAACACATTACTCCAATTGCAGACGCACCAGAGTCGTGTAGAGTGGTAGTAATACCTCTCTCGATCTAGAAGCCACACTTCTGGCTATGCTACTAAGGGTGGCATTCGCCCTCTTGACCACCACATCACACTGCTGACTCATGTTTAGCCTGCAGTCAACCAGTACCCCGAGGTCCCTTTCACAACTGCTGCTCTCCAGCCACTTGTCACCTAACCGGTACTTATGACAGCTATTCCTATGCCCCAAGTGCAAAACCTTGCACTTATCTACATTGAACACCATCCTGTTGTCTCCTGCCCACTTCCATAGTCTGTCCAGATCCTTTTGGATCTGAAGTACCTGCTCCTCAGTTGTGGCCACTCCTCCAGTTTTAGTGTCATCTGCGAATTTGATCAGCAGACTGTTCATCCCTTCTTGCATGTCATTTATGAAAAGATTAAACAGGATCGGCCCCAGGACAGAGCCCTGGGGGACCCCACTTGTCACTGGCCGCCATCCCAATGATTCCCCACTAATGGTTACCCTCTGCTTTGGGTCAGTCAACCATGCCCTAATCCATCGGACAGTGCATCAGTCTATCCCAAAACTCCTCAGTTTTTCCACCAGGATATCATGGGGCACTTTGTCAAAGGCCTTGCTGAAATCCAGGTAAACCACATCCACTGCATCCCCTCCATCTAGCCACCTTGAAACCTTGTCGTAGAATTCCACAAGGTTTGTCTGGCAGGACCTGTTTTTGCGGAAGCCGTGTTGTGTGGCTGCCAGCCTCCCTTCCCCATCTAGCATCACTAGATTTCTCGCTATTATGAGCCTTTCCATTGTTTTTCCTACAATCAGGCTAACTGATCTACAGCTGGCTTTGGGCACATAGTGCGCTCAGCCTTGTTTGGCCACACATGCTCCAAATCTTTTTAACATTCCAAGCTGGAGAAGATTTCTTTGAGAATTGACACTTAGTTGATAATAGATCCAGGAACCACAACCTGGAGAAATTAATACACTGAGCCACACTGAAGTCATTACAATTTCCAGCAGCATCACTACTCGTAATGCGAATATCTTCCCTGGCACCATGAGAAGAAAGTACCTCTGTGAAAGCAATAAGATTCAGTACAGATATGCCCTTTCTTTCTCCCCTCACCTGAACAGATGATTAAATCTGTGAAGTGCTACCTGAAAAACTGGTAGGAGGGGGTTGCAAGTCCCAAACTGGTGAGGCCCCTTTGCTCTCTGCCCTGCCTGACCTGGGAGCTCATGATGTTGCTTTTACTCACCAGCCCCAATTTCTGAGCAGCAGGCACGCACTGATAGTTCCCCTGGGTTGTTAATCCCAGGCTCTGACATGGCACTGAGGAGCCTCATCTTGCTGGAGGAGATGCAAGGTGAATAGAAATAAGGAAGGAATGGGCGGCTAGGTTCAGAAATTTCAAGGATTCTGGAATGCTGGTCCAGAATGCAGGGCCTGATTGTGATGCCAGAAGACCCTCTGACTAGGCAGAGGTGAAAGAAGTCACGGAGAGCAGGACCCAAGGAAAGAATCCAACTGGAGCAACAGCAGAAACTGGAGAATGCAAAGTGGAGCTAAATTGCACCACAGGCAGGTGAGGATTTTTGTTCAGTTTGCAATCGGATGTGAACTTCCTTAATTCTCATTTCAAAAACTCCTCAAAAACTCAAACATATCCTTTCTCCACAATGTGTACTTCTCTGAACATTGCAAGCAAGTTGGCTGACAGAAATACATACACATACATGCATATATTAAGAAAAAATAAGCATTTGGGGGAAATGTGCACAAAATCACTCTATACTATGGGGGAATGCACACGCTTGGAAAAAAGTGCATAAAAACATGTCCTTTAGGAGAAACGGACACCAAAAATCATGTATTTTACACAGACTTTGTAAGACAACATTTGCAAGCTGCAGTCAAAATGCAGCAGAACAAGTGTAACCATGGAAATGTGACAAGCTGAGCAAAAGCAAATGTGACAGAAATGCCCATCCCTGTCCTGCGCTGCGTTCATCTGGGGGGGAGGTCCATGACAAATGGAGTCCCAATCCATATTGACTGATGGAGGTGCTGCCCACCTGGCTCCTTAGCAAAAGCTACTTCTTCCTTTCTGGAAAAGCCAGGTGTGGCGGTGTGGGCTGAAGGGGGAAGGCGAGGAGTGCAGCTGGAACACACATTCAATCCACAGCCATGGGGATGCTGCAGAACAGAAAGTCCACAAGCGCACACACAGCCCTGTAATCTTCTTAGCCACAGATCAGAAACAGGGCCAGCTGTAGTCTTTTATGACTCGGGCATGTGGGGATTCATAAATAATGGAAGAAAGCACTTCTGCGTGAGACTTTTTCCCAGAAATGCTGCACCCAGCTCTCCCAGCACTGCTCCTGATCACTGTTATCTTCTTGACCTTTTGCTGACGAGGTTCCGGGCTCATTCATAGCAAATCTAATTCAATAAATGCTCCACCAGGGCTTTGGAATTAAGTAGCTGGGAACAATTTATGGAGCTGGGGTGGAATATTTTATATGGCACCATGAACCATTGGCTGTGTTTGAGGCCTTTCTTTTTAACTGATTACATAGTAGTCTTGTTTATACATCTTTCTGACAAGAAGTTTTTCAAGCACTCACAGAGTAAAAATTACATATTAAAGTGCAATGCAAGAAAATAGGCACATCATTTAAAGCATCAATTAAAAGGTGAAAAAGAGTAGAGGAAGTGAAAAGTGAAAATATCAACAGGGTGAAAACTTTAAAATGGGGCAGGCACTGTGTGCCCTGGGAGGAGGGTGCAGTCCTACCTGAGGGTACTGCCACTGTGCCACTGGATCCCCAGCTATTGTGCTGGGCGGGGGGGAGGCAGGCAGGGAGCATGGCCCTTGCTTTCCAGCATGGTCACTGGGAATTCATCCTTGTGGCCACTTCCAGCAGTAGTGATGGGCAATGGCTGAAGCCTGCAGTGGGTCTGGGTGAGTGGGCAATGCCTGCATGATTGAGCAGGCATGAGAAAATGCAGCATTTTTCACCTGGTGCTGGAAAGACATTCCAGTAGGTACCAAGTTGATTTCTCTGGGGAGGTTATTCCACCACTGCTAAGGCCCTTTCTCTTGTAGCCACTTGCCATACCACATGTGGCTGTGGCTTTGAAAGAATGGCATCAACTGGTGATCTCATAGTCCAGGTAGATACATGTGGGAAGATGTGATACTCCAAGTACTTAGGCCCTAAATTTTGAAGGCCCTTGTTAAAACCTGCACTGTGAATTGGCCTGGAAATAGAAATACTTTCTTCAAGGAATGATTGGACAACCACATGTTGGAGATTACATGAGCGGAGCCGGCTGGAGTCAGGGATCAGACTAGATGGTCCGGGAGACCTCTGCTGACTTGCTATGTTTCTAAACTGGAAGCTAGTGACAATTACACCATACTATTATAATATGCTTGCAATATGTTCTGTTAACATGCTACACTATTCCCTTACTATAAATGGAAACTGAAAATTGTGCATGAGACATTCCTAGTGGATCATGGTCAAGCATCTCCATCACTTGAGCACTAATTTTAGGTAAGAATCAGTGAACCAGTTCACAGGATCCTAGGTGGTTAGATAAGCCATGGAGGTTACTTAACTACACTGCATGTATCAGTTATGTGCTGGCTGGATTTACATAATTACCCTCACTGGTGTAAGGGTAATTGCACTCATTGCAGCATCTAAACATGCCATGTTTTTTGATTGGAATGATTTACAAACCACCCAGAACCTATGGCCTGCTGGGCAGTTTGTTAAACAACCTGGTCATCTACCCTCACTGGGTTTGGATATCACTACAAGCTGCACAAGCAAGGGTAATTATGTAAATTCAGCTGGCACGTGACCAACACACGCAGGTAGTAAGAAGTCACTGTAGCTTATTAATGCCTTTATGATCACACAAACCAGGTCCATGAAATTTTCTGCATGAAATGGCATAACCAGAATGGAACAAAAATAATTTTCCAAACTAATGAGTATTTACACAGTAGCTGAGAGCCTTAAGAAGCTCCTGCCTTTATTGCACATGAACCTTTGAATTCAGAGGATCCAATGGCTTGAGCAGGACATGGCAGTGGGACTCTTCACTGCCACCCACCTTGCCTGTTTACTTTATCTAGGCAGCCATTTTTAGTTGTCCTTAAAAACCACTGGGAAGGGAGAGGAGGGTCATTGCCCATAGGAGCTGGTGTAGGAAAATGACATCAGTCTCTTCCTCTTGGCATGTCCCTTATCCTCCTCTCCAAGGTTCAGGTGTGCAATCAGAAAGCTCCCTTCCATGCTGGCTATGAGGAGGGTGGTGTGGGGTGTTGGGACTCCAAAGAGTCCAATTTTTCCCCTGTGACAATGCCAGGAGGCTATAGGACTATGTCAAAAATCTGAAAATGGTCTGTATGTGGCCAATGCAGACTTCCTACCCATAATGAGCAGATGAAGTGATTCTGAGATCTGATGCTGTAACATTTGATAAGGGGCCGAGGTCTGGCTTAAGAGAACCTTGTTAATGCATTAGAGCTTTATTCCAAGACTCTATTAAGCCCTGAACACCAAAGGTCAGGGATTCCCAGAAGGGAGTACTAATGCATTTTATATGGGTATTTCATTTTTGTTGTATTTATGGAACACTAGCTTCCTGCATATACACTTTTTTTTTTTTTTTTGTCATCCCCACATCTAATGCTAATAGCAGCACAGGGTGTTGGGTTTTTCTATGCATGTGTCAAATCCAACTTCAGCCTAATAAATTAGGGGAAACAAAATTGATTCTCCTTCTGCTGCATGTATATAATGTTAGCAAATTCTGATTTAAAATATTAATTGGTAACACCACAGGAATTAGCAAAATAATTCACCTGATATAATTCATATCGATTTCACTAAGGACACATTTCTTAATAGCCTGTTTGAAAAAAATGCACTGACCTCAACAGAATGTAACCATGAGACTTATTACAATGGGTCACATATTTATGTAGGACCAATCTGACCAATGGGTAGATTAGGGATCTCAAACCTTAAGGACCTGTGGACAATGTAGAATATGTATATATACGTATTAGCACCATTGTGATAAGCTCCTGGCCAGGAGAGACTTTCAGGCCATGGGCCATGTTGGGGTAAGCATGAATTCAGGAATGACCTACCATCCTGGGCTTGCAGTGTGAGATAAGAATGAATGGTCAATAATGAATGTTGGATTCCCCCCCACCCCGCCAAGTAACCCATATTAGTGATATGCCACAGGAACTTTGAATATGTGTGTGCATATATGTATAATATAATTGGCAATACTCTCAAAAGCACTGTATTATATATCTGATTGCTGTGGTGTGACAGTATTTTTCCCCACTCCTTTTTCTGTACATCAAATAGAAAGTGTAAGTATAAATGAGTTAACATATAATGGATGGATGAATGCTGTAATTCTTGAGTAGTAAAGGGCAGGCTTAATTTTCCCCCTTAAAGAGGTTCGACAAAATCATCCTGCAAGGAGGATGGCTCATCGTCCTGAGACACCTGGAATCACCCCATCAACAGCACCCAGCAAGCCCAGCTGAAGACCCACAGAAAAAAGACATGGTCACACAGTAGCAGGCAACTCATAAGACAGCTCATGCAGCACAGTACCATGCATAGTAGCAGACAGCTCATGTCTCCCATTCAACAATTAGCCTAACTCTGGGAAACCCCTCATTTTCCATAGTGGCAAGAATAGAGAAATCTAGTATAGAAATCGGGCTTAGAAAATAGAAGTGGAGGGAGTCACTCTGAACAAAAGCAAAGGCCTGCTCTAAACACATGCACGGGGACACCTTGCACATTTCCTGCCCACACAAGGGACTGCTGTCCAGAGTCTACCCTGCAGGACAGGTAACAGACCTTCTCCCTCCCTCTCTTTGTTAGCTGCTTCTCCTCTGTTAGGCGAGAAGCTCTTTAACCCTTTAGAAATACAGAGCAAGATTGGGATGCAACAGGAATATCTGCTGCCTAGACAACATCAGTTAAAAGCTTGTGCCTGCTTTATATTTTCTGCTGAATAAGCTTTCCTTTTCTTTCTAAGTGTGTGCATCTGAGTGTGTGCACGCGCATGCACATGTGAATGCAAAATGCAAAACCAGGGCATGTTTTCTCTCAGGCAGTGCATGTTAAATCCCAGCAAAAGTTTCCAAACCTTTCAAGGCAATTTTCAGTAGCAATATACCTCAGAAGGAGCTGTCGGCCTGCCAAATTGCCTAGCATAACATCACATTTGAAATCCTGAGAAATTGTCATCTGTACACCCCATTTAATTTCCTTCCCTCCCACACAAGTTTTCCATGAGGTCTGGTAAACGGTGGATCTAGTTTAATTAAAAGAAATCCTCTTGAATGTTCATGATTTTTTACATTGAATTCCCCGCTATCATAAAATTATAGGTCACATTGGTCACCATGGACTGAATCATAAAAAAACAAGGATTTCAGTATCTGTTCAGTTCTGCTCTGGCTAAACCAGATTTGGTATATGAGCACATTATGGAGCCAAAGCAGCAAAACAGGCAAATGAGGTTTCGGTCCAATATAGGATCATACTAGGATACACTATTCAAGATACAAGCAAAGATCAACATACAGTTAAGCAATCAGATAAATTACACAGTCCAGAAACAGAGTCAAGCAGGAATCCAAAGGTCAATAGCACAGAGGATCAATCGAAAGGCAAGGTCAGGAAAAGAAGGTGCACATCACTGAAGCTGAGAGAATGATGTAGTTTCCAGCACTGGCTAAGCTATAACTGAAGGCTGCTATCCCTAGAACCTCCCAAGCCCAGCCAGGGTTCAGCTGTACTTCATTATCGCCCCCTGGCAAGAATCCTTCCCATGAACAGTCATTTCCTTTTGAGGAATCCTCATTTGTAAGTGAATGGTCCTTCTCAAGGGAGCATTCCCTGTTGGCCTGTTTGTTGAGGAACCATCACTCCTGGAGGTAGGGAGCTGCCCAGCTTCTGCTTCATAAGCAGAGTCCCCTGTCCCTTACTAGAATGGACCCATGGCGATCTCTCCCAAGGGCCCATGCCCTTCCTGGCTTTATGACATTGGCTAATCTAATGAGCCAGTGTGGCGTAGTGGTTAAGAGCATGGGACTGGGACTCAAGACGACCTGGGTTCTAGTCCCTGCTCAGCCATGGAGCCAGCTGGGTGACTTTGGGCCAGTCACAGACTCTCAGCCCAGCCTACCTCACAGGGTTGTTGTTGTGGGGATAAGATGGAGGAGGAGAATGATGTAAGCTGCCTTGAGCCCTTTGTAGGAAAAAGGCAGGATATAAATCCAACAATAAATAAAAAATAAAAATAATCTAGGGTGCTCGTGATCTCTGAGAGCTCTAGTTCTTCTCCTCAAGAGGATATCTCCAGCATGAGCATGATAGTGTGTGCCTTCTGCATGTGAATGTCCATGCATGTGCATGCATTTTTTCTTTCTCCTGACTCTCACACAACCCTGCTCTCACCCTCCTGCTTTCTCCTTTCTCCACTTCCCAGTTTCCTCTGGTTTCCTCCCTCCCTTCGTCTCCTCTCTCCCCAGGCCTGTTCCCATAGCCCTAACCTCTTCTTCCATCCTTTGGCTCCACTTTCCCACCATCCCTACCTGTCACTCTCTGTCCTTCCTCCCAGCATTTTTATAGTCATAGCTACTTTTGTGAGCAAGTCACGACACAGATGCAGTAAGGAAGCTGCTCAGCTACTAGAACATCAACTGATGATAGTGACCATGATGTTAAAAGGATGGAAAGCCAAGCAGCTCCCAGAGAGAAGGGCCACTGCTGCCCACTTAAGTGAGGCCGTCAGGACAGGAGAGGGAGCAAGGGCCTCGCCCTCATCAGGCATACTCCATGCCTACATAAACACACTTGATGTTGCGGAAATTTCTAGGTTATCTTTGAATAAGTGTGACCTTCAACAAATGTGACCATTACAACAAAGGTGCTGTTATCAGGACTGGACTCTGCCATCTCCCACACACATTTGACTGCATGTTACCTGCATCCATTTCTTGTGCTCAGTCATGCTCAGCCTGGTTTCTGAGAGGCTCTATGACCTCTTGCTTTTACTTTCACTCCCTCATCCCAGCTCCACCCCAGCCATCCCTAGGTGGCTCTGCCAGTCCAAAGCCCACCTCTGTTTAGTCCTTAAACAAAAGGTCATACACACTGGTCATCCAAAAAATAGTTAAAATCCAATTTACATTTTTTATCTTTTAGATTTTGCTTTTCAAACCCATTTCTGAGGGATACTTTTACCACAGCAAAACCTAAACTCTTTGTGATACTCAGGGCTCCTCTACGTGAGGCCTTTAACCTGCCACTTTATTTATTCATTACACATATACCCCATGGAAGTCGAAATGGCTACAAGTGGTTCCCAGGTGGTCTTCCCTCCGAGCACTGCCCAGACTCAGACCTATTTAGCTTGAACATGGGAGCTATGGGATTAAGATCAGCTCTTTTATATGCTTCTAGCCTGCCCCCCTCCCTGGGGTTTTCTTTCTCTTCCTTTTTATGTGTTCCATTATATAACTACAAAGTGATGCTACAGTATAGGGGACCTGAGAAAACCCATGAGCTTCTCATTCTGGTTTCCACATTAGAAAATCATAGCACACTTTCCTTGATCTTTAAAAAAAGGCCTTAAAATGGTTGCAAAGAATGGGAGAAGCTGTGAAAGAGGATGTCATGTACAGCCCCTGCAAACTATTGTGACTGAGGAATCATGAATGCATAATAAATGCCTGGTGTAGAGAAGCCAATAGTAACACCACAGTACTGAGCATCAATTTGTCACATTCAATATTTATACTTTACTCACCCACCCCTTAAACCCACACCTAACAGTATCTATAATTGGAAATGGGGACAAGAATACATATTCAAATTCTGGAAGCATATTTGAACCAAGAGGAGGTGAGAATTCCACCTCCCACCTTCAATTTCTCATTTCAGTTGTACCTCTGAGACTAAGGATGGAACCAGGTGTCCCAAGTCCATATTTTCTTTGTAATACCAATTTAGGTGCATTATAAGGTCCTTACAAGAAAGAATCAGCAGGCAAGATGGCTACTTAACCCACCTCTTGTCCTCATTTTTCTCTGTCAGTGTCCTCTGATGGTTTTTAATTAATGTGTTTCCCAGTAGGGATATGAGACTGGAAGTCAGCCCAGACAAAAGAAAAGGAATATTTGAAGAGAAAGGCATTTCTAGGGGAAATTGGCAGGCACAGGATGGGAGAAAATAACTTTCCTTTCTGTTGATCTTCCCCTGTAACACCGCTCCCTTTTTATGGAACTTTGTGGAAATCTCCATTTGCTGAGAGAGTCTGTAGTTCTGTGCTAAGTAATTTACTGGACTTCCAGTTCCATCAGATTCCTTTTCAAGTTTTAGCTTTGAAGCTACAAGGCACAATAACATGTATGATCCCCATAATAAAGCTAACCTTCTGATTCTCACTCTTTGTATTTGTAAAACAAAATTCTTTTGACTTATTTCTAAATGTAAAATAGCATTCTACGTTTGCAATGCTAAATAGCACCACCACCATTCTATGTATAAATCAGAAGACGGGGGACATCTGAATAAACAAGCCTATTGGATAATGATATATAACACTGAGAAAGCAAGTAAATCTGGCCTTTATTTTTTGCCAATGGGAGAGCATCTATAACAGAAATATAAATACAGTTGTTAAAAGTGGAAGGGCAGAATAAGTCATTACTGACACATTATTTACAGAGCCAATGCTGTGAAAACAATGTGCCTGTAATAATCCTTGATATATTCACACTTGCCCTTCAAGTGAGGAGGGGTAGTAGTGGAGATCTGAAATTGCCTGAGGGGAGAGAATTTGAGATGGATGCTCTTGTGGTGACATGGATTTTTAGCAGGAAGGACTGCATTGTTCTCTTAGTGGAATCAGATCCAATTAGGCCCTCTTTCCACACCACCAATTTGGAAATCTGTGTTTTAATGTGCACATCCCACAGTGGAAAAGGTGGATGCAGACACATGCTGGCAAACATGGGGGCCACTCAGGTGCACTAATCTGGGAGCTTGTATTGGCTGTAGCTCCCTCTCAGTTAGGCACACGGCAAGAAAGGTGCACTGCATTTACCCCATACAACATGTGAAATGCTCCTCAGGGAAGGAAAGCGTTTAGGATTTCTGCAAACTTCAAGGGAACAACAAAGGTCATGCCGTAAATGGACAGCAAAATATCTTGCACTAGTCTAAGTGACTTCTAGCACAATGTCAAGAAGGAGGAAGAAAGAAGGAAGCTAAGGTGCTGTCAGGATATGTTGAATCTTGGAAGTGCATATCTCCTGCCTTCTCTACACCCAGGAATTCTCCTTCTGCCTAAAATTTCTCCTCCACCATGCTTGCCTTCCCCTCCACACCCCAACACCTCCTGCTTGCATCCTCCTGCCTGGAATGCCCTCTTTTCCCACTGCCAACTTCCCTGCCACTGCTATGATCACCTCAGTATCTCTAAGAAGGAAGCAGGAGGTGATCGCTAGTGGTGGTCGTTGCTGCAGTGGCAGGATCGGGGGAGAAGAAATCTCAGGCAGTGGAAGGAGGAGGTGAGCACAAGGGCAGGGAGGGGGTGTTGAGTGAGAAGACAACACTGAGGCAGCAGCAGGAGGAAGATGCATCGGCAATGGCAAGCGTGGTGGGGGAAGGAAATTATGGGTGGGAATAGCAGGGGGGTGTCTGGCAAGCTCGCTCGGGGTCCTTGTGGGCGCTCGGTTGCTGACCCTGGCTTGCAATCTGTAATTCAATGCAGGAGAGACAACAGAGGAGAAAGGGAGAGCGGAGGCAGGTGCACACAAAGGAGGACTATGTGCTATTTCAGTTACACGCACCTGGTTACCACAGGCCATGCTCTACATCCACAGCATGGCAAACAAACTGTCAGGGTGGGAAGAGGAATTATGCCCAATGAATGAGAACAAACTGTGCATCAGGCCCCTGCAATTTGGCCTGGAAAAAGAAGCATTAGAACAGTTTCTTTTAACTGCTGAGCTGTACATAATGGACATAGTTTCTGTCCACAGGAATTAGAATCTATAGAAATATAAGTATTTGTGGGGGGTGGGGGAGGGTGGAGACTTGACCCCTTGAAGGTCAAGTAAGAGAAATTCAGCCAGTGGTAGACAAGTTGATATGATAAAGAAGGTGTGTCGTGAGTATACTTGTATATTTTGTTTGGATGTAATACACCTTTAACTTTCTTTGATATTTCCCTTTCTTTCTCTGTGCAAGCAATGCTGCCACTGGGAATTTAATTCCAGACTTACTAATTAACCTCTCTCTCAAATTGTGCCCAACCCATAAAGCTCCTGTTGGACTATGTGGACCTGAGGATGGGATACTGGTTTTCAAACAGCCTATGATTCAGAGTTAACAATAAATAAAATAAAACTATATTTATACAGTACACATACTGCTTTCAAGATGTTCAGTAACTTATTTCCTTAAGGAAATAAACATGTATTATAACAACTTCTGATTGAGGTATCTCACTCCTTCCCTTCATATCCAATGCTCACTCACATATCTTCCTTTCTCTCCTTAATGTACTTTGGCCACGCCTTATTTCATTTATCTCAGTTTAAACTTTCCCTTCTGCACTCAGGTTTCTGTCAGCTTCTCTCTCACACACTCCTATCATACTGGACCCTATTAGTTTCTGACTCTCCCTAGTGACTAACATGACCTCCAAGTATTCTAGTTCCTTTAGTTTAGGATCCTAAATGCTTTTCACAACACTACACAGGATTCTAATGAGAAGGCTGCCTCTTGGGAGTCTGCAGACAGATCACAACTGTGTTAGCTGTGGAAAGACTGAAAAGTATCCCTTTCTTTCTCCTCACAGACTTCCAAGCTCCACCCACACACTCAGTCTCCAACCAATCACCTCACTCAATCATCCCCCTCTTTAGCCCCCTTGCCCTTCTGAAACTTACCAACATTTAAAGGAATACAGACTCATAACACTTTAAATCAGGGGTCCTCAAACTTTTTCAATAGGGGGCTGGTTGAAAGGCGGCAGCCACCAGCGTGGGCCAGTGAGGCGGGGTGCCTGCACGTGTGGGCCAGTGAGGTGGCGGCAGGCGTGCGTGAAGCGGTGGTAGGCACACACAGCGGCGGCTCGCCCACTCGGAGATCTCCCAGCAAGTCCAAAAGTATCTCCGAGTGAGCAAGCCACCGCCTCCCCGCCTGCCTGCGCAGCGAGCACGCAGTGGGTGGTGGCGCAAGCCAGATAAGTGGGCTTGGTGGTCCAGATCCGTCCCGCGGGCCATAGTTTGAGGACCCATGCTTTAAATCATTACAGGGCAGTTAAGTGTTTCTCTGAAAAAAGTAACTGAGGAAGAGATTGAAGATGAACAATAAGTAGCTTGGTGAAGAGTGAAAAATGGGGGCCTATTCCAAAAGTAATGAAAATCTGGCAGAAGATCCTGAAAAGACAACTGATAAAAGAGGGTAGCAGAATCTCAAGTTCTACAGAACTGAGTTATTGAGAAACAGTGGAGTGATACAGTCAAGGAAAGAGGTGAAGAAATTTACATTCTTGTATAATTACAAGAATTTAATTACAAGAATTGTACATTCTTGAATACAGAGTGTGATGGAGAGGAAGGCTTTCAAGGGAGGGGTTTTGTTACATATTTATTATCCCCAGGGATTTGTTCCTGCTTAGAAAGTCATGATTCAAGAAGACTTGATGGAGAAGCTGATGTAGTAGAAAAGAAATGTTTGTTCTGCTCAACTTGTTAGATGCACATAATCCATAAGTGATCCCCATGAAGAGGTGAAGTAGCACAATCTGCCATAGGTAATGTTACTGCAAATCACCAGGCCTCAGTATTCTTACATGTGCAGTAGTTTTATTTAGTTTCCATGTCACTGAAGTGAAGGGCTCAGGTGCATTAATCTTGGCTCAAAGGCTGACATGAATTCCATCTATGTCACCCTTCCTTTAAAATGTCAGAAATGATCAAATTTATATGGAGACGATCCTTTGAAAACTTGGTTCCACACCAGTAATGTCAATTGATATTGGCATCAATTCTCATTTGTGAAGTGGAACCTGGGGAGGAATGAAGAAATGGTATATTTTCTGGTGAACTTTCCCAGATGCTAAGAAGCAGCCATCACTATTTCTGTTGCATATGAAAGAAGACTACACATAACAGAGTTAATCATTGGACCCCTCAGTGTGGGGCAGACATGTAATTATCTCTACATACATTTAGAACACAGAAGCCCACTGATGGATGAACTACATGTTAGCTTAATACACAGCAAGCAGCTATGGATCACGTTTTCCCTTAAACAGTTACTAAGATGGCTGGTCTCTTGTGAATTACCAACAAAGAGGACAGGCATAGCTCCAAAGGAAGACACATAGTTTGCATATGCATATAGTATATATGTGTGTGTGTAGACAGAGAGAGAGAGAGAGAGAGAAAGAGAGATGTAAATTTAGAAATCCTTATAATTCAGCTAGAAATACAGTGCATATTGCAGCGTGGAAGACTGTGTGTGCCTTGCTCCATCTGCTGTGCTGGTGTTGGTGAGGGGCAGCTTCAAGGCCCAGCTCTCCCTCCTTCACCTTATACCAGACATGGAGTGACCAGTGCCTTCAAAACAGAGGACAGTCCTCTCGCAGCCCTTCAGTATAGAACTATGCTCTGTAAAAGAGGGCATACAGTCCCCTGAAGGGTCACAGTAAAACAGATTCTCACTGGGAAGGCAGCATGTAAAGAATAGCAGCTTAGCTCTTGATTAAAATTAAATCTCTGTCTGTCTGTCTGTCTGTCTGTCTGTCTGTCTCTCTCTCTCTCTCTCTCTCTCTCTCTCACACACACACACACACACACACACACACAGGCTGGGAAGCTTAGTGAGTAAAGGCTTCTTCCCCCTCCTCCTTCATCTTCATCTCCTCCTCGTCCTCACTAAAGCTCAGAGCTGCACCAGTGTGTACATCTGACTGCAGCGTGGAGGTGCAGACACAAGCCTCCATGGATGCTTCTAGCCCAGTAAGATTTTCCCTCCCTCTTCCTGTAATTATTTTAGGGCATGCTATATAATGAGTGAACATCTAGTCTGGTCTGAAGACAGATTTATTCGAGAGCAAGCCTAATGCTGGTTGTTTTAAGTGAGTGCAAGTGATAACATTCTTGGCATTTGGATACTGGAGCCAAGTGGGGGACTTTGGGCCAGTCACAGACTCTCTGTCCAACCTACCTCACAGGATTGTTGTTGATCAGATTGAGAGCAGGAGGGGGAGAATGATGCAAGCCACTTTCAGTTCTTTTTTAAAGGCAGGATATTAATCTAATAATACAAAAATGAGTGAGTGATAACATTCTTGGCATTTAAAGATGTTCCAGTGCATTCTATTAATGGGAAATCTTGGTAATCAGAATCAAAGTTGAATTCTTTTAGTTGTATTCCTCACAACACTCCTCAAACGATACTTTCCTTCCATCTTCAGCAGGAAGGAGAAAATGCTATTTTCAGGATGGTGGATTTCTCTTAAGGTAAATGTTAGGCGAGTTTTCCATTCTATTCAAAATAAGCCTTGATGAGGGTAGGGCTGGTGATATTTTAATGTGAATAACTTCTGCATACCCCAAGCCCTATAATGCCATTCCATCACTGCCTTCCAGAAAACTTTAGAAAATGTTTCAATCTGATGCACTCTTGATGTTTAGGACTACAACACTCAGCATTCCTGATCATTGGCTATGTTGGCTGGGTCTGGTGGAAACTGAAGTCCAAAATGTCTGGAGGGGGCCAAGTTGGGGAAGGCTGCTTTAGAATTAGAGTCCAGCCTAGTTCTCACTGAGATGGTACATTTGTTTCTGGATCACACCACTTCAGGATGCATGCAAGCTAGGGCACTATAAATGAATGCCTCTTTATATCAAAATAAACCTATATCTACAAAGAAACCTAAATGTGTGTGAGAGACGCGCTGGGACGGGGTGGGGCATGGGGAAGGGCCCTGCGGCCTACAAAGCGCCAGCGGTGTCTGGGGCCGGCCCCCGGGAGCGAACCAGTGAGTCGGATGGCCCCACCTCCATCCGTGCCGCCCAGAGCCTGCGCCGCCCAGAACTCGCCGCTGCTCCATCGCCCGCTGCTGCCGCTGCCGCCCCGAAGCCAGGACCACCGGCCCAGGCCCCTGCTCCGGCCCGCTTCCCCCGGTGTGTGTGAGAGACGTGCCGGGACGGGGTGGGGCACGGGGAGGGGCCCTGTGGCCTACAAGGCGCTGGCCTAAGGGCCGAGGGGGGGGCTGGGCTGGCCAGGGGCTTTGGTGGTGGCTTTGGTTTCATCTGTGGGCTAGCAGTGGATTAAAGTAGGATGTTTTTAGTAATTTTAATTGTTGGTTTTAGGTTGCTTTTAATTGGTGCATCTCGTGCTTTACTATGATGTCGCCTGGGGAGCGCGTGGGTGCCGCCATCGGGGCAGTGATGGGCAATGGACGTTATGGAGTTGGGGGTCTAACCGGTCTGCATAGAAGAAGGAGGGACAGATGGTTAACACCTGTCCCTCTTTCTGGTTATTCCCCCAACCGGCGGGTTCCAGGTAGGCTTGTCAGCTGCCCCCCGGGCCTGTCGGTGCTGTTGCTTAATGCCAGGTCGGTCCAAACTAAGGCAACACTCATCCATGATTTGATCATGCATGAGAGGGCCGACCTGGCTTGTATCACAGAGACCTGGGAGGGTGAGGGAGGGGATGTCGCCCTCTCACAACTGTGCCCGCCCGGTACCTGGTCCAGCACCGACCATGCCTGGAGGGGAGGGGAGGGGAGGGGAGGGGGGTCGCTCTGGTTTATCGAGCCTCTATTTCCCTTGTGGGGCTTCCTGTCCTTTTGAGGCCGGGGCTGGAGTGCCTCCACTTGGTGTTGGGCGACCGAGACAGATTGGGGATTCTGTTGGTGTACCGTGCACACTTCTGCCCAACAGACTCCCTGCCTGAGCTGACGGAGATCGTCTTGGACCTGGTGTTGAAGACTCCCAGGATGCTGGTCCTGGGGGACTTCAATCTCCATGCCGAGACGGTTCTAATTGGGGCAGCTCAGGACTTCATGGCCTCCATGGCGGCCATGGGGCTGTCTCAACACGTCAGTGCCCCGACCCATGAATGTGGACACACTCTGGACCTGGTTTTCTCAACAGGACAGGAAGAGGGTGTTCTGAGGGTGAGGAATTTAAGTTTGACATCCTTGTCATGGTCAGATCACTTCCTCTAAGATTTGAGCTCAAGAGCGGCCTTTTCCTCTGTAAGGGTGCGGACCAGTTTGTATTGCTCTGCCCCCGGAGCCGGATGGATCCTGATGGATTCCTGAAAGCTCTGGGGGATTTTCCGGTTGACAAGGCTGGTGATCCTGTCGATGCCCTGGTTGAATTATGGAATGGGGAGATGACCAGGGCTATTGACACTATTGCTCCCAAGCGTCCTCTCCCACCTGGCAGAGCCGGTTCATCTCCTTGGTATACACCTGAATTATGGGCAATGAAGCAGGTTGGGAGACATCTAGAGCGTAGGTGGAGGAGATCACGGGGTGAATCTGACCGAACACACTTAAGAGCCCATTATTGGGCCTATGCTGTGGCGGTGAGGATGGCGAAGAAGAAATTCTTCTCCGCTTCCATTGCCTCCTCACAATGCCGTCCGGCGGAGCTCTTTCAGGTGGTGCAGGGGCTGATACATCCAGGTCCAAAGAAAGATCTCGTACCACCCTCGAAGGCCCACTGTGACGACTTTGCAGGCATTTCAGGGGGAAAATTGCTCAGATTCGTCACGAGCTTGACTCTACTATTGAACCAGATTCTACTGAGGAGATGCCAACGACGCTGTCGAGTCCACAATTAATGGATGAATTTCAGTTGTTGTGGCCTGATGATGTGGACAAGGTGCTTGGACAAGTACGCCCTACCACCTGCTTACTAGACCCATGTCCATCTTGGCTACTTAAGAAAGCCAAGGACGGGATTGGGACCTGGATCCTGGAGGTGGTCAACGCTCCTTTAAGAGACGGTCGGGTACCTTCCTCTTTAAAAAAGGTGGTAGTCTGGCCAGTCCTAAAGAAGGCATCCCTGGATCCAGAGGTGGCCGCCAATTATAGACCGGTGGCCAGCATCCCGTTCCTGGGCAAGGTGCTAGAGCAGGTGGTGGCGGGACAACTCCAAGCATTCTTGGATGAAACTGATTATCTGGACCCATTTCAGTCCGGCTTCAGACCCGGGTACGGCACTGAATCTTCCTTAGTCACCCTATACGATGACCTGTGCAGAGAGAAGGACAGGGGGAGTGCATCTCTGTTAGTTCTCCTGGACCTCTCAGCGGCTTTCGATACCATCGACCATGGTATCCTTCTGAATAGGCAAGAGGGACTGGGAGTTGGAGGTACCGCATGGTGGTGGTTCCGCTCCTATCTCAACGGCCGATTTCAGAAGGTGGTGCTGGGGGACTATGGCGCTGCACCATGGCAGTTATGCCATGGAGTTCCGCAGGGGTCCATTTTGTCCCCCTTGCTATTCAACATCTACATGAAACCACTGGGAGAGGTCATCAGGAGGTGTGGGCTGCGGAGTCATCAGTACGCTGATGATACCCAGCTCTACCTCTCATTTTCCACCAATCCGGGTGAGGCAGTGGCTGTGCTGAACTGGTGCCTGGCCGAGGTAATGGGGTGGATGAGGGCCAATTACAAGACGGAGGTCCTGTTGGTGGGTGGTTCGGGCCTCGGGATGGGGAACTTGGGCCTTGTCCTAAATGGGGTTGCACTCCATCTGAGGGACAGGGTTCGCAGCTTAGGAGTGCTCCTCAACCCTGAGCTGTCTTTAGAAGCTCAGGTGACGGCGGTGGTGAGGAGCACTTTCCTTCAGCTTCGGCTGATCCATCAGCTGCGTCCCTTCCTGGAGAATGACTGCCTGGCGACAGTGACACACGCGTTGGTAACTTCCCGATTAGATTTCTGCAACACACTCTATGTGGAGCTACCCTTGAAGACGGTCCGGATACTTCAATTGGTGCAGAATAGAGCTGCCAGGCTGCTGACGGGGACTGGGCGTTGTTCTCATATAACCCCAGTTCTCCGTCAGCTCCACTGGCTCCCTATTGAAGTCCGGGCCCAATTCAAGGTGTTGGTTATGACCTATAAAGCCCTCAATGGCTTGGGTCCTGGGTATTTAAAGGAACGCTTGCATCCATATATGCCCGCCCGCCCCTTGAGATCTGCGGGAGAAGTCCTTCTCCGAGAACCTTCCATGAAGGAAATTAGGAGGGTGAGTACCCGGAGGAGGGCTTTCTCTGCGGTGGTGCCCCATCTATGGAATACGCTCCCCAGAGAGGTCCACCTGGCGCTGTTGTTATTTGTTTTTCGGCGCCAGGCTAAGACCTTTTTATTTAAAACTTACTTTAATTGTTAATTTATTGGTTATTTATAGGATTTTAAATCTTTTAAGCCGAGATGCACCAGGTTTTAATATTTTTATTGTACAATTTGTTATATTTTGTTCTTGTTGTGAGCCGCCCCGAGGCTTTGTTGCGATGGGGACGGCATAAAAATGTTTTAAATAAATAAATAATAAAATAAATGACAGGTGTAATGGTAAGTTCAGCTTCAGAGTAATAAGCTGCAGAAATGCATACAGTTCAGATGGAAACTGAAATCCAAAACATCTGGGGGGAGCCTGGTTTGGGAAGGATGACCTATGCAAGCAAGACCTGTGTTGGATCACTCCTAGAGCTAGTCAGTTATGCTCCTGGGAGTCAATGCTGCAACTTATGCCAGGGATAGGCTTTTGATTCCTGTCTCAGTTACTGCCTTTTACTATCAGTTGCATGTAACCTGTGAGATAGGAGCCACTTTAGAATGTGGCTGGATTGTAACTCCCACCAACCCTGGCCATCCTCCACGCCGGCTGGAGTGATAGGAGGGGGAGTCCAGCAACATCTGGAGCCCCCCACCCCTCACACAGAACGGCTCTGATAACTTAGGGTAGAAGAGGCTAGGGATAAATATCTCCAACCCCACCCTCACCAAGGTGGGTGTCCCTCTCTGAATGGAAAACTTGCTTCACATGCACAGGCTGGATCTCATCACCTGTTTAATTCTGCTGTCCACAGGTGTCAGAGTAAGGAGAAAGTAGTTGTAGGCAGAGTATAACCTAAAACTATCACTAGTACAATTTAACTTTAATATGACTGTAATACAATTTTAGTATATATTTATATTTTTGGCTTTTATGTAAACCATCTTGAGATTTTATAATAATCAGCCTGTATATAAGAAATTTAAAATAACTAAAATAACTACCACCTCCATAATGACAAGTATCCAGAAAGACTAATTATACATGGCAATTTTTAATTGCCTCCTCCCTAATTTCTAAATCCATTGGCCTTCCTTATGTGGGGTCCCATCACTAAGCGCTGCCCACTGATACGTTCCTTTTAACATTTTCTTTCCCCCAAACAATCCCAACAAAATGTGTAATACTGTTCAGGTGCTGTCCTTTCCTGATTAGGGTGGGTGGGAGGGAGGGGGGGCATGGCTGTGCTTTACTCCCAGTATGCTCTTCATAATGACATTATGATGTTCTTCCTATTTTTCCCCTTCTTAGCATACCAAGTGTGGTGTAAGCTTTTTTTCTGGAGCACGGCTGCACACTGTACAGATTCTTGCATTAATCTGTCTTCCATTATGCATAAGCCTCTCTCTTAAGAGGCTACAACTGATTCATAAGCTATTACAGCACAGGAGTAATTTGAAATGATCACTGACAACATAAATCATCCTGCAGGGCAACCGAATTTTTATAATCAGTGTCTATGAGATGAGCACAGATCGTATCTATTAGTAGTAACAGCAGCAGCAGCAGCTGTAGTATTTTTGAACCACCACCCCTTCCAAGGCAGTAAAGTCTTCAACACTTTGACAACTGCAAACAATGCCGGGTCCTTCAGCACATTCATGGTGCCACAGTGGCCAGAGAGCCAGGCTTGGATGAGAGAGCAGGCAAGTAAATCACCACCTCCTGGTTGTGAAATAAGAATTCTGCATGCAGCTCGCTGAAGAATTAAGAGCTCCCCAAAATCAGCACCTGGCCGTGTGGCTCACAACACGCAATAAGCAAAGGGTGGAAACAGATTAGAGTCCATGTATTGTTGCTGCCCAAAACAAGCAGCCTCCACTTTGGCCTGGTTATTTGGGAGCAGAGCAAGAGGTGCCAGCAACTGACCATAAAAAGGATACAGTTTTGTGCCTAGGTTGAGAAGGGGTGAGGTGAGCAGGGCACTGACGGCGCTACTTAAAAAGATTAAGGAAGGGGTTTAGTCAGAGCTGCTGCTTGAGCACGACTGGCAGCTCTGAATGAACTCTGCTTCTAGGTATCTAGGCAGGGCTATTTTAGGGAGCGTGGCAGAAACCCCTCTTCTTGGGTAGCGTCATCAAAGTACCTTCTCTGGTAAACATTAATGATGTCTAGTATCAGCAATGCAGGATACCTCAGAAATTGTGGGCATTGACCAATACACATCTCAACAACGACCAGTTTTTCAATTTCACACTTTCTGCTGAATGTCTGTGGTGTCCAGAGTGGCCCTTTTGCAGCCATCCAGGTAAGCTCACTAAATAGAACATCTTGCTGTGACTCCCACCTGCCCTTCCGCACATGAGTTTCCATCAGTCTTTCCTGATTAGAGTTCCCCGTACTGAAATAGCAGCTGTGTTGCTAATGTGTGTGACCTTGGATTGCGAGGAAGCTAGAGAGAGATGAAGAGTGAAACCCTGTCAGGGAAGAGTATTTGTGTATTCTGAGTGCAGGACTCCTCCTGATAGGGAGTGTCTTGAAAAAAACACGGTATGCATACCAAGACAACGAGTTCATTATGAGGAAAAGGGATGCAAATTTGCCGAAGGGGACAGAAAAGGGGAAGAAGAACTTTTGACATACCTTGTCTGTGTAGACGAAGAACAGAATCACGACAGTAAGCTCCAGCACAAATACGAGTAACAGCATGATAAAAAACTGTAAAAAGAAGAGGGGGTGGGAAAGAAACAAAAACCCAGAAATGATCAAAATCTCTTCCATCTTCCTGATGTTATGCAAAAGATACTTCCACACATGAAAGAGCTGGTTTTACCTGGGCCTGGTTCTCACCCAGAAGGGAGACATGTCTGGGTGGGACGATTCTGAGGTAAGTGAGGCTCATATGACTGAATGCTCCTCCACATAAGGACACGTCCTGCACTCAGAAAACGGGCCTGCTAGGGAAGACAGCTAAGCAAGACCCCTTCCTTTGGACAGCCAGTTCCCTAGGAGAAGGGACAGTTGCCTGAAGGGAAAATATCCAGCCCTGTGAGCCCCACCTGCTGCCTAATACCGTGTACAGGGCTAGCAGCAAGGGAAGGTCCCGCCAGGCATCTGCCAAGTGCCTGCACCCAGCAAGGGTTCACTGCTCAAAGCCCCTGGAGTTGCTCTTCGGCTTCACCACTGCAACCCGCTTGCTCGCCTGTCTCCAGCTTAGGCACAGGCAAGTGAGAAGGAGACGTGGAGGACGCTACTGCTTTCAGGCCCCTGCCTGCCAAGCAAGGGGTAGCAATTATGACAAAGAGGGCAACGCTCAATAGCAGGAGGCCACAATATTGGTGAGCAACTAGACTCACTTGGAGGGGGGACCATGGAGGGGGCCTTGCCAAGGGCCTAAAAATCTGCAGCCAGCACTGCAGACAGCCCAGACCATCTCAGCAGAAGCTCAAAGGCACCAAGGTATGAATGATATTTCATATGAGTAAGACGAGAGATGTCCATCAAAGAACTAAGAAGGACAACCAAGGTGTGGTTTTTTAGAAACTCCAGTGTCCTGCTTCCATTGCAGCTAAGGGGATCGCTTGCATCAATCCACCAAGCCAGGATTAAGACATCCACAGTAACTTTCATGGATGGCAGTGCCTTTTGCCCAACAGATATTTCATCTTTACCATGCCACTTAGCCATCCTGCCCCAGATAATCCTGCCACCAACCCCCTCCAGTGTGGCTCCTGGGGATAGATGTACGCAGAACAGATGCACACAGCCACAAGGCAAAATGGCCAGCAGGGAAAGGATTAAGAAGCCCTCCTTCCCTTCCCTTCCCTTCCCTTCCCTTCCCTTCCCTTTCACCCAATCTGCCATGGGCCAAGACTCTTTTTTGTTTTAAGTAGGTACACATGCAATCACCTGTGCATCACCTATAATTCACCCTGAAATATGCCGAAGTTACAAGGCAGAGAAGAACTACAAGGAGCACTGGTAATGCTTCCAAATTTACAGCTCCCAAGTGCATTACCTGCTTTTATGGCTAAGAAGTGGCAGTGGGCCTCATTTAAATATATGGATCTTAGCTGCCTGTGTCATTTTATTTATCGGATAATTTTATGACATTACACTTTAAAAATCCTTCTCCTATGGAGCTCAAGGGCAAAATGCATGGTTCTCTGTATCCTGCTCCTTTTCACTCGTAAAACAACCCTTTGAAGTTGTTTAGACTGTCTCAAGGTCACTCAGTGGGTTCCATGGTTAAACAGAAATTCGAAGTACAGCTTCCACACTGACATTAACCATTGCACCACACTAGCCCTCATTGTTTTCGGCAAGATGTTCATGATGTGTAAAAAGCTGCCCCTCCTTCACATGCTTGTTATCATTATGCTCAAGAATGGCATATGTATGAGAAGTGAACTTGCTCAAGAGGAGGTGAGGAAGCAAGAAAAAGGAATGGGGACTTTTGCTGGGGACAAGTATTTCAGGGCTTCAACTACTTCCCAAGGTTGTTCACAAGTTATGTGTGTAACAAAGTTGGTAGGCTTTTTTGTGCAGCACTAAGCAACAGCAGAGGTTACAGGTAAAGGTGACATAATCAGATTTTTAATTTAGCAATCTACGTTCAAGAATCTAAAGCAATTTAATATTTAGGTCTCGCTGACTCCTGCCATTCCTGGGCATACCTTTCACCCCCCAGTTCTGCAGGGAATGCTCTCTTGCTCTTTTATTGCCTCTCTAACCTTTTTGCTTGTTCTCCAGGGAGCTTCTTTTGCTAAGCAAGCCCATTTCACCTCCATAAAATAATACTTGATGATTAACCTCAATGTAGGATTAGACAACAAAGCCAGATTTAAAATAGCATTGCGCTTACTTTCTCCTGATAAAACAACAACAGGCAAATGCATGTTCAGCCACAGGCTATTCTGTGCAGCTTTAGAAAAAAGGCTCGTTCAAAAGTGACAAAGGGAACGTGTACTGGACTTCATTCAGCTCCTCCTGCACACAAGCCAACCCACACACAGCATAAATTTGAACTGGGAGTTGTGCGGGAAGAGCACAGCAGGATGCATATATTTGCAGGACAGATTGAAAATTACGTGTAGTGATGAATGTGCAGCCTGATCCATCATGATTGTGAAGGAGTAAGCGGGATTAAACCTTGGTCTGAGATCCTATGAAGCCGGGCATGCATTTTGGGAGAGAGCTACATATGCAGCCAGAAGAATATTCAAGGTTTCTGTTGCAGCCACCTGCTTTGCTCAACACACAAGCCAATTCTAAACTGAAAACCAGTTTAGAGATTCGGCTGTGCAAATACCTGTAGCAGAAAAACAAAGCATCACCAGCTGTTACATGCCATTTTCTACATGGCATGGAAGTGCAGAATTTCAGTCTGCCTCCAGTCTAGATACTGACTGGGTTCAGGCAACACAAGAACCCACACTCAAGGTTTGAGTATGGGTTGATATGGGTCACTGCTGAACTGTGGGTTATTAATACATGGGTTATTGTGTTGTCTGAACCTAGCTGTGCTGACTTATTAACCACAAACAACCCATTAAGAGAACCTATGGTTTGTTGTTGGGTTGGGAACTGTAGGTTGTTCACCATGGATGGTTACTTTGGCTGGCTTTAGACAACACATAACCCATGTTTGAACAACTCAGGGTTCAACACTAAACCATAGTCAACCCATAATTGATATTTGTTTACCATTTAGTTTAAACCCAGTCATTGGAGAGCTCACAGTATGTAAGCTAATGCATGACACATATGGCTACATATTTGTATATATCAATTTTATGTGCACCATAGTCTCAAAATTTTATCATTGGAATATCTTATATTTAGAGGATGGGTGGGACCTCAGGTGAAAACTGAGCTCCACTGTGACCTTCCAAAGTTCTCCAAATGGTCATGTGTCTTTCCCTTAGCCTCACACCATTTTCTTCTTCTAAAACATTGAAATCCCTCTCCTAATGATTACTGGGAGGATTAAGCTGCAAGATGCAGGCATTTTCTGCATATGTGGCCCTTCCCCCTTGTGCTTGGACCCGCGCTTTTTGCCCTCGGCCCTAACTCTCATTGAACTGTGGCCCTCAGAATTTCTCCAAAAGTGAATATGGCCTCCAGGAGGCTGAGAGATGTTCTCCACCAATAACTGAGAGATGAAGGAAGTAGAGAAGGCAACTAAACATAGATAATTCTAAGCATAGAGAAATATTTATTTCTGAGTACATAGAATTTGACTGCACATTAATTAGAGAAAATTTCTTAATCTGTTGGGAATCTCTCAAAGGACAGGAAGCTAAAGCAAGCTTCAACACTGTATCACAATTTAAAGCCATTCAGCAGGCATTTAGTTAAAACTCATTTGTTCCGCCAGGACTTTCTGAATCTTCAGCATTTTCCTGAATTTTCCTCTGTGAATTGCAGAATGTGAATGTGTGTGTGCTTGTGTGCATGTATGCACACACACGTGTGCCACAGATGTTTTAAAGTGTGTTATTTTATGCAATTTTGTTTTCATTCTGCTTCTAATTATTTTTGCTGTAAGCTGTGCTGTGGTGCAGAAAGCTGAAAATGGCATGTCTAAAGGAATGTAACTGAATTACAATACTGTATAAAACAGAACACTCATACAAGAAGTGTTGGTATAGAGATTGGAAAAGCAGTTGTGCAGCAGTGAATTGCAAACGTCAGTAAAGTGAACAATGTGGATCACAAAAGAAAGGTGGAGGCTGCTGGATGCCTTTGCCTTTGTTACTCTTGCCTTTGGGAAATATCATCAGTCCCTCTCAGTGTATTCACTCCATCTGCAGCAGAAGGGGAAATCATTTGCAACAGCAAAGGACAGTAGAGATCTCAGAGTGCCCAAAAAGAAGCGATGTTCTCCCATGGTTTCATCTTCACCTTATGCTAGAATGTACTTTAAATAATCTCCCACTTTAGGCAGTTCTCTAAAATGTGTTTTACTGATACAGAGGAAACTTGATTGGTCTTTAAAAGATAAAAAAGGGTAAAATTTCATCAAAGTAGGGGACATCCTATTCCTCCAATGCAGACAGAGACACAGATAGATGCACACTTGTATACAATAGTATAATTGAAACACAGAGCAATGGCTTGATTGAAAGCTCATTCCTAGAAGTTAAAATTTGCTGGACATTCATTTTGAGTTACTCACTTCCAAACCTGTAGAAACTTATTGACTAACACAAATCTTATTAAGGCTTTTTATTTCTTATTTGATTGAATGAATGTCAAACCTTTCAACCCATGAGTTTCCACAATAAAAAAAGAACATAGGAAGGAAGAAACATAATTTCCGACCATGAGCAATGTTTTCTCCAGCTTTATTACATTTGTCCCCGTGAGGCTTAAATTAAGGTCTGTCTTCAAATCCATGGCTGAAAATTGAAGATCTGGCTTAGAGCTTAATACCAGAACATATTATTGGTTCTGGATCATAACCAACAATTTGCCAGCATGACCTTCCTATTATTACTATCCACAACTGATCCCCTGCATAGAACTGAACACTAACCTAATATATGCATGTCAACACAGAGGCAAATCCCAGTGAGTTCAGTAGTTTCAGTGAAACTAGTTCACAGGGAGTTCAGTTTACTACCTGTGAACTAGTAAGAGATTGCAGCCTAAGTATTTTGCAGCACTGCAATTGCAGCTCAACAATAAAGAAAAAAGGATTAATTATTCCATCCTGCAAAAGGGAGAGTGACAAAGAATATCTACAAAAATACTGTAGAATTATTGAAGACAAGTATGACTTGCTCCATTTACCAACCTATAGCACATCTGGAATGCTTGTCTCTGACATAAATAAGGGAAAACAGAACAGAATTCGCAAGTGTTATGGTCAAATATCAAGAGAGGACTACCCAGGGAAGTTCTCTCATACCGCTACACCTGGCTTGGTAGCAAAACCAAATGATCAGCAAGTAGAGAACTTCTTATCTCAGGAGCAAACAACATGGTGCCAATAGCTACCCTCCCACACACATTTCCTTAGGAGCAGCTGGGCTCACTTCAGGGCAAAGTAGGGGCTACCACCTTCATGCCCCTGGGCACAAATGGGGTTCGGAGACATTCTCAGGAAACCAAGATGGTGGGCAGCTGCAGGCTGACACTCTCTGCAGCAGCTGAATGTGTGGGCTAAGGAACAGATGCAGCTGGTAAATCTTTCTGCTACATTTCTGCTGTGATTTTACATGATAAAATGGAAACTAAGGTTCACCCAAGTCTTCTCCCTAGTGCTAACAGCTGTCCAAACATAACAAGTGGGCTTGGTTTTTCTCAGTGCTGGTTAACATGATTCTGTGAATAGGATTCCACATAGTCTTAAGACTTACTGAGTGGCCATAGCTCCAGATATGTGCTTTCTAAGAAGATCTCAAATGCATAGCTAAAAGGATTCTCCAGCAGAAGGGGTAGAAAATGCAACTGAGAGTCTAGCACGGTACTAGATCGGTTGAACTACTGAGCTAGAACTGGTTTAAGTCAGCTTCTTATGTACTGAATGGCAAAATCCCAAGCTGCTAGCACAGCTGCTCCTGCCACTGTCCATTGCTCTAACACCCACAAGGCAGTCTTGTCTTTGTTATGATCTAGTGTGGATACATGGAATGCTGGAGGCCCAAGCCACCTTTATATGCTGTAGTGAGCCTAAGGCATAGGGTACAGCCCACTACAAATTATTGCAACTTGCTCGTAAATGCCTTTCCCAACTCAACTGAAAAATATGGAGAATAAAAATGAGTTTTGCTGTGGGTGAGGGGGGACTGCAGGTTGCTGATTTAAGAAAGATTTATACCTTGAGACAACACAATCCCAATGCAAAGTGTTCACACAGAAATGCATAAAGAAGGCAACTTGTACACTGCAGAAACTTTCAGTTGCTAGGATGGTATCTGGAAGGCCTGCTGAGGAAGTACTTACAGGCTAAGAATCACAGTGATGTTTGGGATTTTTTTTAAAGGTCCTTGTGTGCTAGGAATCAGTGGCAGCAAGCTGGGGAGATGAAAGTAGTTCACTCTAATGCTGGGATGAAAATCTCTTTCTGCAATATTTTCCATGCCATGCTCATTCCATTTGACAGAAAATTGAAAGGAGAAGAAACCTTCATTACATTCTTATCCAAATTTGGATGGTCTGCACTCAGGCACCATGTGCTTACCCTACTTAGGAGGTGGCCAAAGAGCATGCATGAGCGCCCTGCCTTTCATTGCGCAGTCATCTCCCAGGCAGCCTGTAGCCTCCTTGGCTTACTGCACTTCCATTAAAGCCCAGGGACCAGGAGAGAATTCCATTATTCCCTAGATCAGGAAGAACAGGCAACCTGGCAGGGCTGCAGAGCCATGAAGAGCTGTGTCATGGAAAGAAAAACTCACACAACAACCTCGGTCACTTCACAGTGATCGAGTAAACTTACAAACTTACCACTCAGGATAACTAATTAAAATGTCTTGATAATAAAGAAGAAAAAGATAAATTGAAGGACAGATTTTGCTAGCTTCAAGTCTTTGGAGTGGGATACAACATGGCCATTGTCATATCTGCTACACGGGTTTCAGAAAATTGCATTTTTATAAGCGTTTGCATTAGAGACCAAGCTATATCTACAATCATCCTCAGAAATTTAATATTTGGAAGATTCTGGGAAAGCTTCCGAGTCCTGAAAAATTTATAACTAGTCTAAACCAATATTTCTCAGAAGACATTTTTCTCAGAGCTCAGGGAAGTTCTGAAGTTTTGTTCAGGTTGCAATTCTGGACATATTCTTCCTAGCCCTGCTGGGACTTCCCAATCCCGCAGAATCATGTGAGGGAGAGAACAGTGCTGTGTCTCTGCTGATACCTGCATTGCTCTCTGCATGCTGGAGGGTGGAAGCCTGCAGTGGGGAGCTTTCTATACTCATGTGCGTAGCCTGTGGAAATTACACCTCTAATGCAGGGAGGCTACACCAATATAGCAGGCCTCGTGCTGCAGGGATGAGAAACAGGTTTCTGCTGCCTGGGTTCCCCAACACACCAACAACCAATAATAATGGTCAATGGTTGGTTGTCATGCCATACAACATGGGTTATCGATGGTGGGTCCCCTCCCCCAGTTACTCATGATGAGAACCCATGCACTATTTCAGAGTCGCTGTCATGATCCAGTGGTCTCCCTCTGACAGCAGCAGGCACCTCACCAGTGTTTCTCTATTTAATGACCTTTATTACCAATACTCAAAGTCTAAGAGAAGGCACCAAGTGAAATGTTCAGCCCTTTCTACTGTTCATTACCCAAAGCTTCCCTTATGAAGCCTTTAATGTGCCTGCTCTGAAGGAGTGGCACTGCTGAAGTGGGCATGGGGACACTCCTCCCTCTGTACCCCCAAATGGGTTTCGCACTGACTTTGGTGCTGAGCCACCGGGTCGAGGACCATGGGCTCCCCATTGGAGGATCTGGCCATTTTAGCATCTTGTCCTGTGGGTGGTACCTCAACACTTTGCCCAGGCTCAGGCTGCTCTGAGACTACCTCCATTTCTACATCCTGCCCTGGGGGTAGTAACTCTTCAACTTTCCTGGGGACAATTGCAGTGGTTGCCCAAGTTGCCTTGTACTAATCTCTTCCTGTAGCAACCTCTGTCTTGTACCAAGACCTTGAGACTTGTCTTGAGGTCGGACCATTTGGCAAACCTTCTCTCCCTCAACCTCAGAATCTGAATCCTCCTGAGAATGAGCACTGAGCCCTTTATGCAATGCGCCTGAGCTTTGACAGGACACACACGCACAACAGTTACTTTTTACTGCAGTGGGTTGTTCTGTTGTCTGAATCCAGACAACCGATTCCATCATGGGTAAAGACAGCTCATTGAGGGTGGCTAGGACAGTGATTAGAGGGGCAGAGCCTGCAAGGAAAGCATGCTCCTATTCAGACTATCTGAGAGCATCTTTGTGACCTCAACTCTAGTGTGAGGATCCTATGAAGGTTAGCATTTCTTTGCTACAGATGACCAGTCTTTTCAATATTAAGCTCACAGCTAGTCATTGGGCCACCTGCTACAAACAGCATGCAAACCTTTGCCTAGCCCCTAGCACTTCCAGCTGCAAGTGTGGGCTCACCTGATGGGCTACTCATCTGTGCAAACGAACATAGTTTCCTACGTCCTATGCACAAAAATAGATGCTCCGGAGAAGAGTCCCAATAGTGCAATTCTAAACATAATATGGAATACTTTTTTCTCTTGGTGTTCCAACTTTCTGTGTGCAGGGAAGTTTGAAGTAATTCATCACATCATTTGCTGCTTGGCTAAACTGGACCATAGGTAGTCACAGGAAGAATGATACATCCCTTTGTAAGAGTAATATTTGCACACCTAGGCCAAGTGCAACATGACTGGCATCCTGGATGAAAAACCGGCATGGAGGCTGAAAGCCAGTGCCATCAAAGCTATGCTCCAAAAAAGAGCTCTGAACATCTGCACCCTAGACAAGCTGCTACAGAAGATGGTCCCTATCGTTTGATATGATTTCTAAACTGCAAAGGCTCTTAAATCTGTGTTTCTGGCTTGGGGTGAGTAAATCTGCATGGTCTTCTAGCATGAATCATCTGGTATTATTAATTTAGTTATCCAGAAAAGGGGGAAATGGTCCCTTGAACTACATGTCAGACAGCAGATTTAATTGGCATTTTATGGCATTTTCAGTATTTTATGAC